>NW_028318173.1:1680000-1872500 GCF_062004578.1 Staurois parvus
AATAAATTGTGGGCACTACTTAAACACTTGTAATAAATAAATAAATAAATAAATTGTGGGCACTAATTAAACACTTGTAATAAATAAATAAATAAATTGTGGGCACTAGTTAAACACTTGTAATAAATAAATAAATAAATACATTGTGGGCACTACTTAAACACTTGTGATAAATAAATAAATTGTAGGCACTACTTAAATACTTGTAATAAATAAATAAATAAATTGTGGGCACTAATTAAACACTTGTAATATATAAATTGTGGGTACTAGTTAAACACGTGTAGTAAATAAATAAATTGAAGGCGCTACCTAAACACCTGTAATAAATAAATAAATTGTGGGCACTACCTAAACACTTGTAATAAATAATTTGTGGGCACTAATTAAACACTTGTAATAAATAATTTGTGGGCACTAATTAAACACTTGTAATAAATAAATTGTGGGCACTACTTATACATTTGTAATAAATACATTGGGGGCACTATTTAAACGCTTGTAATAAATAAATAAATTGTGGGCACATTTTAAATAGCTGTAATAAATAATGAAATCAGGGTACTACCTAAATACCTGTAATAAATAAATACATTGTGGGCACTACCTAAATATCTGTAATAAATAAAAATATATAAATAAATAATTGTAGGCACTAATGAAATATCTGTAATAAATAAATACATAAATAAATAAATACATAAATAAATAAATACATAAATAAATAGTGGGCTATGCTTAAATAACTGTAATAAATAAATAAATAAATAACCTGTGGGTACTTCCTTAAATAAATACATAATTGTGGGCACAACTTAAACCTCTGTAATAATAAATAAATAAATAATAATGGGGATGGTGCCTGCATAGCTCTGGGTCTAATGCCACTTGGCAGAGCCAGCAACATAGTACCAATGATCTCTTCAGCAGTCTTTAAGGGTGTAATTCTGGCCACCACTGTAATGGAGGCACTCTTCCACTGGCCTCCATTACGATATAAAGGGCATTTTCCCAATGACCCCATGGAATATTTATAGCAGGAGTTCCCTGAGACCTGAAAATTATGTTAAGGGTTCCTGCTCAGTAAAAAGTTGGGAAATGTTGCTCTAACCTCTAAGGAGAACCTCAGAAGATACCCATGAATCAAAGAACCAAGCTGATCTCACCCTTTCCCAAAACGTTTTGTTTTTACAATTCCTCATCACACACCAGTATAAATGAAACACAAACCATTCTATGGCCATTGCTTCCTAGAGAGCTACCAATAACAGAAAACCTAACCCTTGTCCCATATGGGAGAAAAATATATTTGAAATATATTTTAAATATTCTTTCCAAATATATTGACATATATGGGAATTGCTACAATTTTGGCCATATTCAATATATTTCAAAATATATTTCAATAAATAAATATATATATATATATATATATATATATATATATATATATATATATATACAGTATATATATATATATATATATATATATATATATCTTATGTTGAAATGTGTTTTTATTACAAAATATATGAAAACTATTTTTAAAAATACATTTCAAATATACTGTATGTCTTTAAAAATACAAATCTACATTTTTGGAGTGCATTTGCAAGTATATGTAAAAATATATGTTAAAATTATTTTTTTATATGTTAAAAAAATCTGAAGAATATATAAAAAAAAATATTTTTAAAAATATCACAAATTTGGATAAAAATAGTTAAGGGTTAAGACCACTATCAGGTTATTTCAGCTGCCAGTTTTCCACGGGAATAGTTTCCTTAATGTCCTGTCTTAGAAATGAAACAGGATGGGAGAATAAATCTCCCAAAGGTGAAAAAAATTTCGAACTTGATAGAACATTTGACCCCATTGGAAGACTGCCCCCCCACCTCCCGTGAGTACTCTGAAATTTAGAATTTCCCTTTACTCGCTGTCTTGGTGAAGGTCACCTGGATAGTTATAGGGGTGACTCTGCCTAGTCTTTAAAGGCCCCCCCTTCATCAAGGCTACATGGGGGAACCAACATAAAATGTATACTTGTATTGTAGCTCTGATGAAGAGGGACCCTCCATGATGTGTAGAAGAAGGAGAACCAAGTTGATCTAACCCTTCCACCAAAAAAAGTTTTGTCTTTACACGTTAAATAAGAAAAAAACTTTCAATATTATGGAGAGATGCCCACTACGTACAGTGCAGCCTAGCTCTGATGAAGAGGGACCCTTTTGAGGCCCCAAAGCGCTTTGGCTTTTCTTGAACACTCCTTCCGAAAAGTCTTGTTTCTGGACTCTACAATAGTGTGTCCCGCACTTGCCTCGCCACACAGCATACAAGGCCTCTCTATGGCCATCACTCTTTTGAGAGTACCTGAGCTCTAGCTCATTTCGGAACAAATGTTTGAACCAGTGGTACCGTGTCCCATACCTCCTCCTACTCATAGCAAAAAAAAACTTGGGTTTAACCAGCCATTCTCAACCAGGATTCTGTGGAACTATAGGGCTCCCCCCATTGATTGCTAGAGCTTCCTTGAGCTGTGAATGATTGAGCTTCCACCTGATTGTGTCTACATAGTTCTCATGAGCCAGCAACATGACACCAAAGATCAATTTTGAGCTGTCTGTAAAGGCATGATTCCGACCACCACTGTAAGGGAGCCATTCTTCCACTGACCACCAACGTAAAGGACATTTTTACAATGACCCCCAATGAACATTTATAGTGGGAGGTCCCTGAGACCTGGAAATTATTTGAGGGGTTCCTGTGGTATAAAACGTTGGAAAAGTTTGATCTAGCCTCTAAGGGGAAGCTCAGAGGACATCCATGAAGTGTAGAAGAAGAAGAACCAAGGAACCAAGTTGATCTAACCCTTCCCCACTCTACTGGGTTCCAAAAAAAGTTTTGTCTTTACACGTTACATAAGAAAAGAAACTTTCAATATTATGGACAGATGCCCACTACGTTCATTGCATCCTATGAATTCTGATGCTCGCCAACAGTTCTGGATCTCTCACCAGCCACTGGATCTCTCACCAGCCACTTTATTACTAGGTACACCTTACTTGTGCCAAGAAAATATCCTCTACACCACAGGTGTCAAACTGGTACCCTCCAGCTGTTGCCAAACTACAAGTCCCATGAGGCATTGCAAGATTGACAGTTACAAGCACAACTCCCAAAGATGGAGGCATGACTGGCGGACCTCCAGCTGTTGCCAAACTACAAGTTCCATGAGGCGTTGCAAGATTGACATTTTCAAGCATGACTCCCAAAGACAGAGGCATGACTGGCGGACCTCAAGCTGTTGCCAAACTACAAGTCCCATGAGGTGTTGCAAGATTGACAGTTACAAGCATGACTCCCAAAGACGGAGGCATGACTGGCGGACCTCCAGCTGATGCCAAACTACAAGTCCCATGAGGCATTTCAAGATTGACAGTTACAAGCATGACTCCCAAAGACGGAGGCATGACTGGCAGCCCTCCAGCTGTTGCCAAACTACAAGTCCCATGAGGCGTTGCAAGATTGACAGTTTCAAGCATGACTCCCAAAGGTAGAGGCATGGCTGGCGGACCTCCAGTTGTTGCCAAACTACAAGTCCCATGAGGCGTTGCAAGATTGACAGTTTCAAGCATGACTCCCAAAGACAGAGGCATGACTGGGGGACCTCCAGCTGTCGCCAAACTACAAGTCCCATGAGGCGTTGCAAGATTGACAGTTACAAGCATGACTCCCAAAGACAGAAGCATGACTGGCGGACCTCCAGCTGTTGCCAAACTACAAGTCCCATGAAGCGTTGCAAGACTGACAGTTATAAGCATGCCTCTCAAAGACAGAGGCATGATGGGACTTGTAGTTTTGCAACAGCTGGAGGGCTACCAGTTTGACATCCCTGCCCTACACCATCACACCACCAACCTGAACCGTTGACACGAGGCAGGATGGATCCATGCTTTCATGTTGTTTATGCCAAGTTCTGACCCTACCGTCTGAATGTTGCAGCAACCAGTCTGCCCATTCTCCTCTGACCTCTGACATCGACAAAGCATTTTGGTCCAAACACCTGCTGCTCACTGGATATTTTCTCTTTTTTGGACCATTCTCTGTAAACCCTAGAAATGGCTGTACGTGAAAGTCCAAGTAGATCAGCAGCTTTTGAAATGCTGTGACCAGCCCGTACAGGCACCAACCACCATGCCACGTTCAAAGTCACTTAAATCCCCCTCGGTGTGAACTTCAACAAGTCATTTTCACCACGTCCAGATGCCTAAATGTATTGAGTTGCTGCCAATGCGATTGGCTGATTAGCAATTTGTGTTGAACGGATGTACCTAATAAAGTGGCCGGTGAGTGTAAAGTGGACCGACTTCACAGAACAAGGAGGACATAACTGAACAGAACCGTTGTGGCTTGGGCAGATAAAATAAATTCGAAACTTGCGCCAAGGGTTTCACCAAGGAAGGTCAAAGAAGAAAGAATTCTCTCGGGAAAGCCTGGATTCAAAGAAATGCATGCAATAGCTTCTCATCAACGTTCACCTTTCAAAGATGTATCCATCAATTGGTGGAAACCACTCCAGGGTGACTGAGGTATAGGTGTGCTCAATAATCTGTGGAGCAATTGCTACCGGTGGAGGTTTGGAGAAGGGCTGCCAGCCTTGGTAGACTAGGTCTAGATAGCAGTGCATTCTGGCAACTTGATTGGGAGTGAAGGAATCAGTGCAGTCATCATCTGAAAGGAAAACCATGAGAAGGATATATGCATTGTTAGGGACAGTCTGCCTTGAGCAACCTTAAAAAAAAAAAAAAGCCTGCATATTTTGAAGTATATTTCGAGTTAATGATCTGTGAACGACTTTGTTCAGTCATCATTTTTTTTTTTTACAGGGAAAGAAAAAACGAAACATCTTACTCCCTCCTGTCCAGGAACAGGGCTAGCCTGTGAAAATTAGAAGGTCATATCAAGGTTTGTGAAAATCCACAAAGGCTTCCACAGAACGCGAATCTCACCCTCTGATCTCCGAGTCAATGTAGCATTTTGTTATTTCCCACTTTGCCTGTTTTTTTTTTTTATTATTATTATTTATTTATTTTTGAGCAAGTTGAAGTTCAGGCAGATATAAAAGAACCAAAGCAATGACATTTTGTATTCAATAATGCGTCATTAAGTATCTTCTTCTTTTTTTTTTTTCAAAGGCAAGCAGTGTAGGTACCTGAATTTGACCCAACATCCGAGCTCAGACCAGGAGCTAGGAAGGAACTTGTTGATAGGAGGAGGCATCATAGAGACATCAGAGTGTGCTGCTTTTCCTTTCACTGGAGGCTTTTCTTTTGCTGCCTATACTTCCCTTTAGTTCCTATCCAAGAGATGCGACTGTAAGGCTCCTTTCACACGAGCGGACCGATGGGGTCTGCCTATCCATTTTCCAAGCGCACCCGATCAGATCCCCATCCATCTGTTTTTGGCATACAGGATCAGATTCTGGAGGTTGCCAGCAGACTATTTTCCACTGACACCCGCCGGACCACAGAAGTCTACGGATGGACCATCAATAGACTTCTACGGACAATAGTCCGCTGACATCCGCCGGACCACAGAAGTCTATGGATGGATCATCAATAGACTTCTACGGACAATAGTCCGCTGACACCCGCCGGACCACAGAAGTCTATGGATAGACCATCAATAGACTTCTACGGACAATAGTCCGCTGACACCCGCCGGACCACAGAAGTCTATGGATGGACCATCAATAGACTTCTACGGAAAACAGTCCGCTGACGCCCGCCTGACCACAGAAGTCTATGGATGGACCATACATAGACTTCTACGAACAATAGTCCGCTGATGCCAGCTGGACCACAGAAGTCTATGGATGGACCATACATAGACTTCTAAGGATAAAAGTCCGCTGACGCCAGCCGGACCACAGAAGTCTATGGATGGACCATCCATACACTTCTACGGACAATAGTCCGCTGACATCTGCCGGAGCACAGAAGTCTATGGATGGACCATCCATAGACTTCTACGGACAACCGTCCGCTGACACCCGCCGGACCATAGAAGTCAATCGATGGAAGTGCTCTACTATTAAAAGTCAGCAGCTACAGTATTTGAAGCTGCTGACTTTTTAATTTTTTTTTTAAGGGGGGGGGGGCATAACGCCTCTTTAAAGGAGGAGGCCCAGATGTGTGCCAATCTCTGGATGTTCCTCAGCTTCCCAAGACCTGTGTTCCTGCTCTGGTTGTCTAATCCCCCATTGGTGACCCAGCCTACTCCTGACCTTGCTGTGTGGATTCTGGACTCTACCCCGGCTTGCCTCTGACTGTACTCTGCTGTCTTCCTAGTATTGACCTCCGCCTGCTGCTTGACTAAGCTTACTCCTGCCCCTCGTGTATGGCTCAGACTAGACTACTGACTTCCTTGCTGTCCATCCATGCTGACCCTGGCTTGCCATCTGACCACGTCCTTGTTTGCATTGAGAACCTGCATCCACCTCTGTGTCCTCGCAGTCTCTGTACCAAGCTTCCAAGGTTCAGTTCCTAGGTGCTTTCCTGCAAGCTCCTATCCTTGGTCCTCCTCTGGTGTGCCTGCATTGCTCCAGACTTAAGCTCAGAGACTACTGCTGCCGGCACCTGTGCTTCTTACTGCCCTATGCACTTGTTCGCAAAATCAGGGGTACTCGAACCAAAACTGAAGGGAGAAGTCCTCTCATCATTTTGACCTCCAATCAAGGTACATTACACATGGTTTGGAGGCTCTTTTCCACCTAAAAGCTCTCAGAGCCTCCAAATTTCCAGGTCTGAAAAGAGCTCTTACCACTCCACAGTGTACCAAGTTCAGTTCTCTCCTGTTCCACTGTACTACTCCATTCTGCTTTGGTGAGAATCCATGAGTACTAAAAACGCCTCCCACACTATGGTGTGCCTGCATTGTTCCAGACTGCAAGCCAAAGACTACTGCTGCCTGTTACCTAAATACCGGCACCTGTGCTTCTTACTGCCCTATGCACCTGTTCCCAAAATCAGGGGTACTGGAACCAAAACTGAAAGGAGAAGCCCTCTCATAATTTCGACCTCCAATCAAGGTACGTGACACATGGTTTGGAGACTCTTTCCCACCTAAAATCTCTCTGAGCCTCTGAATTTCCAGGTCTGAAAAGAGCTCTTTCCAATCCAGAGTGTACCAAATTTAGTTCTTTTCTGTTCTACTGGACTACTCCATTCTGCATTGGTGAGAACCCATAAGTACTAAAAACGCCTCCCACACTCTCCCTTAAAAGAACCGCAACCCAAATAGTGGGGAAATATATCTTCTACGCTTCTATCCTCCATCCCTGGCATCCTGTACAGTATTTACAAAAGAACCAAGGCAATTCGAGGGCCAGAACTCCCTTGCCCTTCATCAGGGCTGAAAAAATGGGAAAACAGGCTACTCCAACTAGCTTCTGATGAACACTATATTGCCAAAGTATTGGGCCGCCTTTCCACGCACATGACCTTTAATGGCCTCCCAGTCTTACTCCGTAGGGTTCAATATTGGGTTGGCCCTGCCCTTTGCAGCTATAACAGCTTCAACTCTTCTGGGAAGGCCGTCCACAAGGTTTAGGACGGTGTCTATGAGAAGGTTTGACCATTCTTCCAGAATTTCCCTTCTTGGCTGAGTTGCTGTTGTTCCCAGTTGCTTCAACTTTGTTATAATCCCACTAACAGTTGAGCGTGGAATATTTAGTGGCCAGGAAATGTCAAGGATGGACTTATTGCACAGGTGACAACCTATCACGGGACCACGCTTGGAGTCACTGAGCTCCTAAGAACGACCCATTCTTTCACCAATGTTTGTAGAAGCAGTCTGCATGCCTAGGGGCTTGATTGTATACACCTGTGTCCATGGAGGGGATTGGAACACTTGAATCCAATGATTTGGGGGGCGGGCCCAATACTTTTGGGAATACCCATATGGAAGAGAAATATATTTTCTATATATTTAGAAAATTAAATAATACATGCGACATATATTTACAATATATTGGCCTATGCAAATATATTTTAACATGTATTCCAAAAATGTAAATTAAAATATATTTTCCAAAGGCATATATTTAAAAATATATTTTTCAAAATATATTTTCCAGATATTTTTGAACATCTAAAAAAATGCATTTAAACAAGGATTTTTAAATATGCTTGTAAATCCATTCCAAATTACACTTTGATATATATTGCAGCATGTGTTTTGAATATATTTTTAATAATATATTCACAAATATATTGAAATATATTTTTGAAATATATTGAATATGTCCAAAATTGTAGTACTTGAAATATATGTCAATCTATTTGGGAAGAATATATTAAGAATGTATTTTTAAAATATATTTAAAATATATTTTTCTTCCATGTGGGTACAGTGTATATTATGCAAACTGGTTAAAACAACACCTACCTTGTATTTCTATTCCAGCCCATTTACATTGCTTTCCTATTTATAATCCCTGATGAAGGGGGAAAATTCTGGCCCCCGAAATGCGTTGCCTCTTTTATAAAGTTATCTACTTAAACGTTTGTAGAAATACATTTATATCTGGACTATTAATTCATGGCACGGAGCTTAAATGTCAAAACCATTTAGGTGCACCACAAACCAGTGAAACCAAGGAAATCCCATGGTTTGTAGGAAGCAGCCAACCCAGAATCCATACACCCTGTTCAGACACCCACATGGAAGAAAAATATATTTTAAATATATTTTAAAAATACGTTTTTAACATATTTTTCCCAAATATATTGACATATATTTCAAATACTAAAATTTTGGCCATATTCAATATATTTCAAAAGTATATTTCAATATATTTGTGAATATATTACTAAAAATATATTCAGAACATATGCTGACATATATTGTTAATATATTGGCCTACACAAGTATATTTTAACATGTATTCCAAAAATGGAAATTAAAATATATTTTCCAAAGGCATATATTTAAAAATATATTTTTCAAATTATATTTTCCAGATATTTTTGAACATCTAAAAAAATACATGTAAACATAGATTTTTAAATATACTTTTAAATGTATTCCAGATTACACTTTGAAATATATTTCAGCATGTGTTCTGAATATATTTTTAGTAATATATTCACAAATATATTGAAATATACTTTTGAAATATATTGAATATGGCCAAAATTTTAGTATTTGAAATATATGTCAAGAAAAATATATTTTAAATATATTTTAAAAATACATTCTTAATATATTCTTCCCAAATATATTGACATATATTTCAAATACTAAAATTTGGGCCATATTCAATATATTTCAAAAGTATATTTCAATATATTTGTGAATATATTACTAAAAATATATTCAGAACACATGCTGAAATATATTTCAAAGTGTAATCTGGAATACATTTAAAAGTATATTTAAAAATTTATGTTTACATGTATTTTTTTAGATGTTCAAAAATATCTGGAAAATATCATTTGAAAAATATATTTTTAAATATATGCCTTTGGAAAATATATTTTAATTTACATTTTTGGAATACATGTTAAAATATATTTGTGTAGGCCAATATATTAAAAATATATGTCGCATGTGTTCTAAATATATTTTTAATAATATATTCACAAATATATTGAAATATATTTTTGAGATATATTGAATATGGCCAAAATTGTAGTATTTGAAATATATGTCAATATATTTGGGAAGAATATATTAAGAATGTATTTTTAAAATATATTTAAAATATATTTTTCTTCCATGTGGGTATGCACTCCACCTGTGTATTTATGGATCTTCCTAGAGTTTAGCTTTACCTAGCTTTGGAACGTTCGTGCCGTGGGAATCACCTCTAAACGCCGCTCTGCAATGCCAAGCATTTTCTGAAGAGCTCAACATGAAACATTCATTTCATTGGCTATAAATATCAGTCCACATAATAAAATAGCTTGGATGTACCAAACCTAGCAGGAAAGCGCACAAGTTCATCAACCCGATTGTGAGTCTGGCCATCGATGTCGAACATTTTTGTCATCAGATTTAAGGCTACATTCAGGAATTTTCTTAATAATTGATGGCCATTATAGGAGGGTCTTGTAAAAAGCCAAAATGTACTTGCCAAGGCCTGCAGATTTTTATAACCTGCATAAAGGAGCAAAAAACACATAAACTCAGTTTAAAGAGAAAAAAACGAGTTTTAATACAAAATTCACCTAAAGTATATTATTATTATTATTATACAGGATTTCTATAGCGCCAACAGTTTGCTCAGCACTGTACAATATAAAGGGAGACAATACAGCAACAATACAGTTCAATACAAGAGGGATAGGAGGGCCTGATCCTGGGAGCTTACAATCTAAGAGTATCTAACCCAATCACTAAAACGCGTTGATATAAATAAGTGACATTTAATCTTTGTAATCTGCAAATTGTATTAAAAATATAATATCTCGTGATCCTGCCATGAAGGTTCTTCCCACATGGAAGAAAAATGTGGGGGCACATTTTGTCAAGGGACAGGCCCAGATTTAGGGAGGCTGTCCCCAAACAAAACGTGTTCCAGTTGTAGCGTGGGACAAATTTGGAAACAGAGGATGTCTGGTCACCTTACCCTGACAAATAACCCACATGGAAGAAACATATATTTGAAATATATTTTAAAAATATTCTTTCAAAATATATTCACATATATTTGAAATATATATATATATATATATACACACACAATATGAATATTATGTATATATACACACTGCATGTTGAAATGCGTTTTTTATATACTACAAAATATGTGAAAAATATTTTTAAAAATATATCTTTTTAAAATATATTCTTCAGATTTTTTTTAACATATATAAAAGTCATGCTAACATATATTTTTACATGTATTTGTAAACACATTCCAAAAATGTAGATTAAATGCATTTTTAAGGAAATACAGTATATTTGAAAATGTATTTTTAAAAATATTTTTTATACATTTTGTAATAAAAACGCATTTCAACATACAGTATATATATATATATATATATATATATATATATATATATGTGTGTATTGAAATATATTTTGAAATATATTTAATATGGCCAAAATTGTAGTATTTCAAATATATGTCAATATATTTGGGAAGAATATTTTTAAAATATATTTCAAATATATTTTTCTTCCATGTTGGTTATTTGGTAGGGTAGGGTGACCAGACATCCTGTTTCCAGGGATAGTCCCAAATTTGTCCAAGACTATGACTGGAACACATTTTGTTTGGGGACAGTCTCCCTAAAACTGGGACTGTCCCTGGACAAAATGTGTCCCCATTTATAGTCTGTGGCCCCACTTGTAGCTCTGTCTGGCAGCCTCATCAAGGTTTGAAAGCCAATCAGCCGAGGCATAGTGCTTATTGACTATTGTAACTCCCTTCTCATTGGCCTACCTAATCGCAGGCTATCCCCTCTTCCGTCTATCATGAATGCTGCTGCCAGACTCATCCACCTTACCAACCATTCCATGCCTGCCATCCCTCTGCCAATCCCTCCACTGACCTCCACTCTGTGTCCTCCACCCCTCTCTGCCAACCCCTCCACTGACCTCCTCTCAGTGTCCACCATCCCTCTCTGCCAATCCCTCCACTGACCTCCTCTCAGTGTCCACCATCCCTCTCTGCCAATCCCTCCACTGACCTCCACTCAGTGTCCTCCATCCCTCTCCGCTAATCCCTCCACTGACCTCCACTCTGTGTCCTCCACCCCTCTCTGCCAACCCCTCCACTGGCCTCCACTCAGTGTTCACCATCCCACTCTGCCAATCCCTCCACTGACCTCCTCTCAGTGTCCACCATCCCACTCTGCCAATCCCTCCACTGACCTCCTCTCAGTGTCCACCATCCCTCTGCCAATCCCTCCACTGACCTCCTCTCAGTGTCCACAATCCCACTCTGCAAATCCCTCCACTGACCTCCACTCAGTGTCTACATCCCACTGTGCCAATCCCTCCACTGACCTCCTCTCAGTGTCCACAATCCCACTCTGCCAATCCCTCCACTAACCTCCACTCAGTGTCCACAATCCCACTGTGTTAATCCTTCCACTAACCTCCACTCAGTGTCCACAATCCCACTGTGTTAATCCCTCCACTGACCTCCACTCAGTGTCCACAATCCCACTGTGCCAATCCCTCCACTGACCTCCACTCAGTATCTACCATCCCTCTCTGCCAAACCCTCCACTGACCTCCACTCAGTGTCCACCATCCCTCTCTGCCAATCCCTCCACTGACCTCAACTGAGTGTCCTCCATCCCTCTCTGCCAATCCCTCCACTGACCTCCACTCAATGTCCCCCACCCCTCTCTGCCAATCCCTCCACTGACCTCCACTCAGTGTCCTCCACCCCTCTCTGCCAATCCCTCCATTGGCTTCCCATTGCCCAACGGATAAAATTCAAAACATGAACAATAACATATAAACCATTTATAACTCTGCCCCAAATTACATCACCGACCTTGTCTCTAAATATCAACCAAACCATCCTCTCATGACCTCCTGCTCTCTAGATCCCTTGTCTCTGCCTCCCATGCTCATCTCCAGGACTTCTCCAGAGCCTCTCCCATCCTCTGGAACTCTCTACCCCAATCTATCCGACTATCGCCTACTCTGCCCACTTTTAGGCAATCTCTTTAGGGAAGCCTATCTTGCCTTCAGCTAATAATGGAATCTTCTATTCCTCCTACCAGTCCATCACCCACAGTTATTACCTTTTGTACCACCAGCCCCTCCCTCTTAGATTGTAAGCTCCCAGGATCAGGGCCCTTCTAACCCTCTTGTATTGAACTGTATCATTGCTGTATTGTCTCCCTTTTATTGTAAAGCGCTGAGCAAACTATTGGCGCTATATAAATCCTGTAAAATAATATTAATGATGCTGCATTCCTCTTACCCTTCCTCTCCTCTCCACCACTTGATGGGACAACATGGCCCAGCCCAGGAGGAAGTAGAAGAATCTGCAATGTGTTTAGCCCTGCCCCCTCCACCAGTCCCATGTTCTTCAGTTCTTCAATTCACTGTGGTAATAAAGGTATAGTAGCTGTGTCTACTTCAGTGATTCCCAGCTTCTAGAGGGATCCCCCAGGTATGGTATACACACTCACTGGCCTCTTTATTAGGTAGACCTGTTCAATCGTTTTGTAACACAAATTGCTAATCAGTCCACCACTCGATGCATTTAGGCATCTAGATGTGGTGAAGACGACTTGCTGAAGTTCAAACTGAGCATCAGAATGGAGAAGAAAGGGGATTTTTCAAAGTGACTTTGAACGTGGCATGGTTGTTGGTGCCAGACGGGCTGGTCTGAGTATTTCAAAAACTGCTGATCTGCTGGGATTTTCACGCACAACCATCTCTAGGGTTTACAGAGAATGGTCCAAAAAAGAGAATATATCCAGTGAGTGGCAGTTGTGTGGATGAAAATGCCTTGTTGTTGTCAGAGGTCAGAGGAGAATGGGCAGACTGGTTCGAGATGATAGAAAGGCAACAGTAACTCCAATAGGCACTCGTTACAACCAAGGTATGCAGAATACCATCTCTTAATGCACAACACATCCAACCTTGAAGCAGATGGGCTACAGCAGCAGAAGACCACACCGGGTGCCACTCCTGTCAGCTAAGAACAGGAAATGGAGGCTACAATTCGCACAGGCTCACCAAAATTAGACAATAGAAGATTGGAAAAAACGTTGCAGGTCTGATGAGTCTCGCTTTCAACTGCGACATTCAAATGGTAGGATCAACAACATGAAAGCATTGATCCATCCTGCCTTGTATCAACGGTTCAGGCTGGTGGTGGTGGTGCAATGGTGTGGAGGATACTTTCTTGGCACACTTTTGGCCCTTTAGTACCAATTGAGCATCGTTTAAATGCCACGGCCTACCTGAGTATTGTTGCTGACCATGTCCATCCCTTCATGACTACAATGTCCCCATCTTCTGATGGCTCCTTCCAGCGGGATAATGCCCCATATCACAAAGCTCCAATCATCTCCAACTGGTTTCTGGAACATGACAATGAGGTCACTGTACTCCAATGGCCTCCACCGTCACCAGATCTCCATCCAATAGTGAAACCTTTGGGATGTGGTGGAACAAGAGATTCGCATCATGGATGCGCAGGGAACAAATCTTCACAATGACGTCATAGCAATATGGACCAAAATCTTTGAGGAACGTTTCCAACACCGTGTTGAAACTACGCCACGAAGAATGAAGGCAGTTCTGAAATCAAAAGGAGGTTGAACCCGGTACTAGCAAGGTGGACCTAATAAAGTGGTCGGTGAGTGTATATTGTTACATTGCTCCAAGCTGAACCAATTTAACTATATAAATAAGTTCCATACCTGGAATCCTCCTTAAACCAATCCTTATGTTTTAAATCTATTGCTTATGGAGTTCCTGCCAGTAACAGTACTTCCGGTTCCAGGAGAGCCACTGCCTCTCAATTAGAAACAGTGTTTTCAGCCTGTGTTCCTTGAGTTGGCCATTGGGCTGCCTAACAGGTCTGACACATAGGCAATGGCAAACAGAAGCCTCCAGGTTGACTTGCATACTCCAGGTGGTAAACTTTGAAACAGATACTCCCCAGTCTGAGCTCTGTTGTACAGCCATTTCAAGAGACTGATACCAGGTCAAATCCAGGTACTTACTCTGCTTGCAAATATAAAAAGACATTTATAGGTGTACTAGTGGTTACAAAGCTGCATTCATTGTATCCTTTATAGCTGCCTGGAGGTCCACCTTAAGGGTTTAAACACGCTTGCCTTACCTGCATAGCTCATGTAGTTATTATACGGAGTGTTGACAAACGTTTGAAAGCCACAAGTTTCATTTCCGGGTCCAGGGTTGGGATCTCCGCAGCTCTTATGCTTAGGGGATGGGTTGGTATCGCGGCACAGATCCCCGGTTTCGTAGGAAGGATCTGTCTCCATGCATGGGTCGCTGCAGGATAAAATCTCCGAGATGCCACGGAAGACATGGTACAGTCCCAGGCTGTGCCCAATCTCATGGATCATGGTATGAGTATGGCCGGGGACTCCGAAAAAAGAAGGGTTCATAACAATTCCACCTGAAAAAGACAATAAACATCGATTTATCTACAGGAAGAGTGATTCCAGTTAGGGCTGTACTATGGTATCATTCTCTTAAAGACTTTGCAGAAGGGGATCATGAGGTTTTCAGCACTGGAGGAGGGCAAACCAAAAGGTAGGTCAGCCATAATGTGCAAGGATGGTATGTAGACATGAACATTATGGTAAGAATGGTTTCTGCTCACCGCATTGGCTTCTCTCTCTACACCTCCTTCCTGGGCCAGTTGCTTACCTCCCATGGTTTCCAATACCACCTCTACACCAACATCACCCAGATTTTTCTCTCTACTTCCCAACTCACCCCCTCGATCTCCTCACGTATCACAAATTCACTGAGCGACATATCCGTATGCCGGTCATATCACTTTTTCAAACTCAATCTTTCTGAAGCTGAGCTTGTAATATTTCCCCCCCACCATAACCTTACCATTGAGATCAACAACACAACCACTGGTCCCCATTGGGTCCTCCACACATGTCATGGTGCTAGGTGTAATCCTAAACTTGGACCTTCGGGACCCAAACCCAACCATTGGCTAAATCTTACCGCCTTAACCTCTGCAATATTTCCAGAGTGTGCCCCTTCCTGGCCAACGACACCACAAAACAGCTTATCCACGTCTTGGGTATATCCCGCCTTGACTACTGAAATTCCCTCCTATCTCCCTCTTCAGTCTATTATGAATGTTGCTGCCAGGCTTATATACCTTACTAACCGTTCCAGAACTGCTGCCCCTCTCTGCCAATCCCTCCACTGGCTTCCACTAGCCCAATGAATAAAATTCAAAATACTAACCACAACATACTAAGCCATCCACAACATCACCCCCAGCTACATCCCCAACCTCACCTGCAGGTATCACCCAAACCGCCCTCCTCCCAAGACATCTCATTCTCTAGCTCCCTTGGTACCTACCCCCACGCTCGCCTCCAGAACTTTTCCAGAACCTCTCCCATCCTCTGGAACTCCCTACCCCAGTATGTCTG
Organism: Staurois parvus; assembly: GCF_062004578.1. NCBI lineage: Eukaryota > Metazoa > Chordata > Amphibia > Anura > Ranidae > Staurois > Staurois parvus. The sequence goes on from NW_028318173.1 coordinate 1,696,143, forward strand.
GTCATCCCCCACCCTGTCTGCCTTTAGACAATTTTTGAAGACTCATTTATTCAGGGAAGCCTACGCCGCCTCCAGCTAAAAAAACTGTGTTCGAGTCACCTCCATCAGATCATCCCCTGCAGCTATTACCTTTTGTACCATCCACACCGCCCTTTGGATTGCAGGCTCTATCAGTAGAGTCCTGCTATTCCTTCTGTATTGAACTGTATTGTAATTGTACTGTTCCCCTTTATATTGTGAAGCACTGCGCAAACTGTTGGCACTGTATAAATCTTGTACATAGAAGTGCGCACAGGGTGTGCCGCCTGTGCCTCGGCACACCCTAATCACCCCATGCACATTATTATTATCGCTCTGTGTGTTTGCAGGAAGATGGGAAAGATATTCCACTTACACGCTCTGTCATAAGAGAAATGCTTATAAACTTCTCTTTCACTGTGCCGGGGTTATATTTACACCATATTGCCAAAAGTATTGGCCCCACCCTCTCAATCATGTGATTCAGGTGTTCCAATCCCCTCCATGGACACAGGTGTATACAATCAAACCCCTAGGCATGCAGACTGCTTCTACAAACATTTGTGAAAGAATGGGTCGCTCTCAGGAGCTCAGTGACTCCAAGCGTGGTCCCGTGATAGGTGGCCACCTGTGCAATAGGTCCATCCGTGACATTTCCTGGCTACTAAATATTCCACGCTCAACTGTTAGTGGGATTATAACAAAGTGGAAGCAACTGGGAACAACAGCAACTCAGCCACCAAGTGGTAGGCCACGTCACATGACAAAGCGGGGTCAGCACATGCTGAAGCGCACAGTGCGCAGAAGTCGCCAACTGTCTGCAGAGTCAATAGCTAAAGACCTCCAAACTTGGTGTGGCCTTCAGATGAGCCCAACAACAGTGTGTAGAGAGCTTCATGGAATGGGTTTCCATGGCCGAGCAGCTACATCCAAGCCTTCCATCACCAAGTGCAATGCAAAGCGTTGGATGCCGTGGTGTAAAGCACGCCGCCACTGGACTCTAGAGCAGTGGAGACGTGTTCTCTGGAGTGACCAATCACGCTTCTCTGTCTGGCAATCCGATGGATGTGTCTGGGTTTGGCAGCTGCCAGGAGAACGGTACTTGCCCGAGTGTAAAGTTTGGTGGAGGCGGGATTATGGCGTGGGGTTGTTTTTCAGGGGTTGGGCTTGGCCCCCTAGTTCCAGTGAAGGGAACTCTTAAGGCAACATTTTGGACAATTTCATGCACCCAACTTTGTGGGAAGAGTTTGGGGATGGCCCCTTCCTGTTCCAACATGACTGCACACCAGTGCACAAAGCAAGGTTCATAAAGACATGGAGGAGCCAGTTTGGGGTGGAGGAACTTGACTGGCCTGCACAGAGTCCTGACCTCAACCCCATAGAACACCTTTGGGATGAATTAGAGCGGAGACTGCGAGCCAGGCCTCCTCCCCCGACATCAGTGCCTGACCTGACAAATGTGCTTCTGGAAGAATGGTCCAACCTTCCCCTAGACACCCTCCTAAACCTTGTGGACGGCCTTCCCAGAAGAGTTGAAGCTGTTATGGCTGCAAAGGGCGGGGCCAACTCAATATTGAACTCTACAGACTAAGACTGGGGGGGCCATTAAAGGTCATGTGCGTGGAAAGGCCGGCGGCCCAATACTTGGGGCAATATGGTGCATGTATAGACCAGGGGCGGACTGACAACTCATGGGGCCCCCGGGCAATAGGGCATCAGGGGGCCCGTCTCCTTGCCCACACTCAAACCACACCCAAAAAAGCCTATGAAAGGTACAAGGGGCATCTCATGGGGCCCCCTACTGACCCCGGGCCCTCGAGTTCCCAAATGATCAGTCCGCCCCTGGTATAGACACACACGTGTGTTTGAGCTTTAGGGTGCATACCTATGATCCCGTATAACAATAATAATAATAATAATAATAATGATAACAACAATAATAATGATAATAACAACAATAACAATAATAATAATTAGAGATGAGCGAATCGAACTTGGCGAAGTGGAATTCGTTTCGAATATTAGGAAAAATTTGATTCGCATCGAATCCGAATTTTAGCAAACTTCGGATGCACGAATCGAATTTTCCCCAATCAGCCGGCAAAAGTGTCACTGCAGAGAGCTCCGCTATTTCTGACAGTTCTCTGACAGTTCTGACAGTTCATTTACAGCGGTTGAAACATTGTATCTATTTGTTTCCATTTAGGATACAGATGTTTTTATTGGGAAATAAATAGATACAATGTTTCAACCGCTGTAAATGAACTGTCAGAACTGTCAGAGAACTGTCAGAAATAGCGGAGCTCTCTGCAGATACACTTTTTGCTGTACTGGAATTCTTCTTCTTTTCATTCTTCTTCTTCTTTTCATTCTTCTTCTTCTTCTTCTATTCATTCTTACTTCTTTTCATTCTTCTTCTTCTTTTCATTCTTCTTCTTTTCATTCTTCTTTTCATTCTTCTTCTTCTTCTTTTCATTCTTCTTCTTTTCATTCTTCTTCTTCTTTTCATTCTTCTTCTTTTCATTCTTCTTTTCATTCTTACTTCTTTTCATTCTTCTTCTTCTTTTCATTCTTCTTCTTTTCATTCTTCTTTTCATTCTTCTTCTTCTTCTTTTCATTCTTCTTCTTTTCATTCTTCTTCTTCTTTTCATTCTTCTTCTTTTCATTCTTCTTTTCATTCTTCTTCTTCTTCTTTTCATTCTTCTTCTTCTTCTTCTTTTCATTCTTCTTTTCATTCTTCTTCTTCTTCTTTTCATTCTTCTTCTTCTTCTTTTCATTCTTCTTTTCATTCTTCTCATTCTTCTTTTAATTCTTCTTTTCATTCTTCTTTTCATTCTTCTTCTTTTCATTCTTCTTCTTCTTCTTTTCATTCTTCTTCTTCTTTTCATTCTTCTTCTTCTTCTTTTCATTCTTCTTTTCATTCTTTTTCTTCTTCTTTTCATTCTTCTTCTTCTTCTTTTCATTCTTCTTTTCATTCTTTTCATTCTTCTTCTTCTTCTTTTCATTCTTCTTTTCATTCTTCTTCTTCTTCTTTTCATTCTTCTTCTTTTTCTTTTCATTCTTCTTTTCATTCTTCTTCTTCTTTTCATTCTTCTTTTCATTCTTCTCATTCTTCTTTTAATTCTTCTTTTCATTCTTCTTCTCATTCTTCTTTTCATTCTTCTTCTTCTTCTTTTCATTCTTCTTCTTTTCATTCTTCTTCTTCTTCTTTTCATTCTTCTTTTCATTCTTCTTCTTCTTCTTTTCATTCTTCTTCTTCTTCTTTTCATTCTTCTTCTTCTTCTTTTCATTCTTCTTCTTCCTTTCATTCTTCTTCTTCTTCTTCGTTGTGCCCCGTGACTGCCCAAATGAGTGAAGTGTGCGGTGATTCTAAGATCGACGGCACTCATCTGCATGTCATACTGACTGACAGTATTATTTCTCTTCCCCAGCAGACTCCAAGGCCATTTAAATTAAAGGTACAGTGTTCTGCACTAATATAAAGGCTCTCTGAAGCCTAGAAACCCTTTAAATAAGTTAAATTCGCGGCGAATAAATTTGCATCGAATCGAATTTCTCCCGCAAATTCGGCGAATCAGCCGAATCGAATTTTTGAATAATTCGCTCATCTCTAATAATAATAATAACTAGAAAATCTACAATTTCTGGGGAAATTGTGTAAAGTGTTCTTGCCGCAACCTTTACCAAATGATTGATGAAATGTACAGTCATGGCCGAAATTGTTGGCACCCTTGATATTTCTCCAGGAAATCATGTATTTCTCACGAAACGTATTGCATTAACACATGTTTTGCTATACACATGTTTATTCCCTTTGTGTGTATTGGGACAAAACAAAAAAAGGGAGGAAAGAAAGCAAATTCGACATAATGTCACACAAACCTCCAAAAATGGGCTGGACAAAAGTATTGGCACCCTTTCACAACTGCGGATAAATAAGAATGTTACAAGCATGTGATGCTCCTGTAAACTCACCTGGGGCAAGTAACAGGTGTGGGCAATATAGAAATCACACCTGAAAGCAGATAAAAAGGAGAGACGTTCACTTAACCTTTGCATTGTGTGTCTGTCTGTGCCACACTAAGCATGGACAACAGAAAGAGGAGACGAGAACTGTCTGAGGACCTGAGAACCAAAATTGTGGCAAAATATCAACAATCTCAAGGTTACAAGTCCATCTCCAGAGAACTAGATTTGCCTTTGTCCACAGTGCGCAACATTATCAAGAAGTTTGCAACCCATGGCACTGTAGCTAATCTCCCTGGTCGTGGACGGATGAGGAAAATTGATGAAAGATTGCAACGCAGAATAGTCCGGATGGTGGATAAGCAGCCCCAAACATGTTCCAAAGACATTCAAGCTGTCCTGCAGGCTCAGGGAGCATCAGTGTCAGCGCGAACTATCCGTCGACATTTAAATGAAATGAAACGCTATGGCAGGAGACCCAGGAGGACCCCACTGCTGACACAGAGACATAAAAAAGCAAGACTACAGTTTGCCAAAATGTACTTGAGTAAGCCAAAAGCCTTCTGGGAAAACGTCTTGTGGACAGATGAGACCAAGATAGAGCTTTTCGGTAAAGCACATCATTCTACTGTTTACCGAAAACGGAATGAGGCCTACAAAGAACAAAACACAGTACCTACGGTAAAATATGGTGGAGGTTCAATGATGTTTTGGGGTTGTTTTGCTGCCTCTGGCACTGGGTGCCTTGACTGTGTGCAAGGCATCATGAAATCTGAGGATTACCAAAGGATTTTGGGTCGCACTGTAGGGCCCAGTGTCAGAAAGCTGGGTTTGCGTCCAAGATCCTGGGTCTTCCAGCAGGACAATGACCCCAAACATACGTCAAAAAGCACTCAGAAATGGATGGCAAAGAAGCGCTGGAGAGTTCTGAAGTGGCCAGCAATGAGCCCAGATCTAAATCCCATTGAACACCTGTGGAGAGATCTTAAAATTGCTGTTGGGAAAAGGTGTCCTTCCAATAAGAGAGACCTGGAGCTGTTTGCAAAGGAAGAGTGGTCCAAAATTCCGGGTGAGAGGTGTCAGAAGCTTATTGATGGTTATAGGAAGCGACTGATTTCAGTTATGTTTTCCAAAGGGTGTGCAACCAAATATTAAGTTAAGGGTGCCAATACTTTTGTCCAGCCCATTTTTGGGGTTTTGTGTGACATTATGTCATATTTGCTTTTCTGCCTCTGTTTTATATTTGTTCCAATACATACAAAGGGAATAAACATGTGTATAGCAAAACATGTGTTAATGCAATACCTTTTTTGTGTGAAATACTTGATTTTCAGGAAAAATATCAAGGGTGCCAACAATTTCGGCCATGACTGTAAGCAGTGCACATTGCAAGCCTGATAGTGAGAAATGCATTTCAGCTTGTATTTTGAAGCTCACAGTCCAGCCTGGTGAGTCATCTGCCTCTTGAGTGACCTTTGGTTGCTATAGCAACTCACTCAGTCAGGAATGTTAGAAGTGCTGTTCTAAACACTCTGCTGCAACTTGCCAAGTTCACTGGCGATTGCCATTTTCAAGCACTTGTAGTTTTAAAAGTATAAATGCTACCGTGAAAAGGTTTATATTGTGACAATCACAAGAAACAGACCTAAATTTTGATATATAGTATGTCTCTGCAATATTAAAAATGAAGGCACAGTCGCAGTTTAAAAACGTCCCTTAACATTTCAGGTGGCTGTGAGTGAAGTTTCAATGAAAGTCAATGGGAGGAGTGAGTTGCAAACAAATGGTCATATTGTGAAAACTTGATATAAGATATGTGTAGGTGGGCTTGAAAATGACAGAGTGATGGCAGTTTACAAATCATGTTCTGATTTTTCCTTCCACCCTGTAGCTGTGCTCTGCTGCCACTCTAGATGCACCATTCATTCCTATGGGAAAATTTCGCCACAAAAAACGCGATATTTCTTGAACGATTCGGCGAAACGTTCCACAAAGTAATAGCACACCGATCGGGAACAATCCGCACGTTTTGATATATTACTTGTCTTTGTAGTGTAAAAACTGTGGGAGGAGTTAGCGTGGCAAATATGGCTATAATAAGAATAAGAATATACATGGGAGATAACAATTCGTGTTCCTTGCTATGCAACAACACTTAATAATATAGTTTTACCATTTTTATCTGTATTATTTTATTTATTAATTAATATTATTTATTTATTTATTAATTTATATATTATTTATTTATTTATTAATTTATTTGTATGACTTTCAATACCACTATTAACCATTTCACACCCTTAGGATGTTTTAAAACAAAAGACTCACGGCCGCAGCTGCCCCTACAAACCACCTATTTTACCTTTTTTTATATCGTCGTGGCCATTGGTTCAATGGAGAGTATTCTAACCAGGGGCGGACTGACCATTTGGAAACTCGGGCACTGCCCGAGGGCCCGGGGTCAGTAGGGGGCCCCATGAGATGCCCCTGGTACCTTTTTCATAGGCTTTTTTGAGTGTGGGCAAGGACACAGGGGCCCCATGATCCCCTATTGCCCGGGGGCCCCATGAGTCGTCAGTCCGCCCCTTGATTCTAACACGACTTACTCTGCAAAGTCACGAGACACAATGGCAGACGGGGAACTCTGACGCCCCGATATTTCTCACGGACGGCGTGTCTTATAACAAAGCTTTAGTGAAAAATGTTACGCGTTTTAATTGCGACGCTCAACTTTTTTTCCTTGAAAACTGTTTCTTTGACAGAAGTCTTTCCAGCAGAAGCCTTCCAACGCACCTTCGCCCCCCTTTTTCATGCAAATCAAGCAAGTTTGCAAATGCGACTTTTTGTTTCCAATTCTCCTGCATTCCTGTGGAAGCTCTGCTGGCAACCTCCAGTTTCCTGTGAGGAGGCTAATCTGCATGTCTTCAGGCACGGGCCATCTGTTTGTGAAGACAGAACCCATAAAAGACATCCCCGATATCCCTCTCCATGTGCACAGCCCCCAATCTCCTTGAAGAAAGCCCATCTGAAGGATTACCTGGGATGACCTCCTACATACATATGCAGTTCAGGTTGTCTCTCTATCCAGCCTACCCCGGTGGGATTGTCTTAGGGAAGGGTTTCGATATACTGGGACAGCAGGTTACTGGGAACGATCAGCTAGGTATGAGGAGCTAAATCATGTATTTTATTTTTTATCAAAAAGGTGGGTTTCTTCTAGAATTGTTAAAGAAGGGCTCAACAAATTCCATGGCGACTAGAAATTGCATCCTGGCACCTGGGTTCACACACTGCCTCCCATTGACTTCAATGCAAAATTGCATCCCATAGACGTCAATGCAAAAAATGCTTCCCATACACTTCGATGCAAAAATGCCTCCTATTGACGTCAATACAAAAATGCCTCCTAATGACGTCAATGCAAAAACGCCTCCCATTGATGTTAATGCCAAACGCCTACCCTTAATGTCAATGCAAAACCGCCTCCTAATGACTTCAATGCAAAACCGCCTCCCATTGACTTCAATGCAAAAGCACCTCCCATTGACTTCAATGCAAAAGCGCCTCCCATAGACTTCAATGCAAAAATGCATCTCATATACTTCAATGCAAAACGCCTCCCATAAACTTCAATGCCAAGTCGTGTCCCATAGACTTCAAAGCAAAAACACCTCCCATAGACTTCCTAGACGCTTCCCCTTAACGTCAAAGCAAAGACACCTTCATTGACTTCAATGCAAAAACGCCTGCCATTGACTTCAATACAAACATGCCTCACATAGACTTCAATGCATAAATCCTTCCCATAGACTTCAATGCAAAAACGCCTCCTATGGGCTCCACTGCAAAAACGCTCACCTTAACGTCAATGCAAAAACACCTACTATTGACTTCAATGCTAAAATGCCTTTCATAGACATCAATGCAAAACGCCTCCCATAAACTTCAATGCAAAGTCGTGTCCCATAGACTTCAAAGCAAAAACACCTCCCATAGACTTCAATGCAAAAACGCCTCCCACAGACTTCAATGCAAAAACACTTCCTATTGACCTAAATGCAAAAAAACCTCCAATTGACTTCTATGCAAAAATGCCCCTCATATACTTCAATACAAAACGCCTCCCATAAACTTCAATGCAAAGTCGAGTCCCATAGACTTCAAAGCAAAAACACCTCCCATAGACTTCAATGCAAAAACACTTCCTATTGACCTAAATGCAAAAAAACCTCCAATTGACTTCTATGCAAAAATGCCCCTCATATACTTCAATACAAAACGCCTCCCATAAACTTCAATGCAAAGTCGAGTCCCATAGACTTCAAAGCAAAAACACCTCCCATAGACTTCAATGCAAAAACACTTCCTATTGACCTAAATGCAAAAAACACCTCCCATTGACTTCAATGCAAAAACTCCTGTCAACACTTATCTCACAATGCCACTCTTACTCTATCCCTTCCGAGTCTGGAAAGCACCGCTACAAACTCGCACAGGACCCTTTCCATAATGGCACTCAAACCACAATGAATGTGGATTGCATCTGTGTGAACCCCCTCAATAGGAACACGCCTCCCATTAACTTCAATGCAAAGTCATGTCCCATAGACTTCAAAGCCAAAATGCCTCCCATAGACTTCGATGCAAAAACACCTCCTATTGACTTCAATGCGAAGACACCTCCCATTGACTTCAATGCAAAAACCTGGTTCAGATTTGCCATGATTGTCATGCAGAAAATTGTATCACATCAAGCTTTTCACCCAAAAAATTGCCTTGCCCTGGGCACTGACAAAAAAAAAACTGGCTACTAATTTTTTTTGCTGGCTCCTAGATTCAAAGCAAATTGGCCCAGCCCCGTGTTAAAGGATACGTCCACCTGAAGATGAAATGTAGTTATCAGTTTTGCTTAAACAAGTCTACCTTCCCCTCCCCCTTACTGCAATCTGACAATTTAAGTCTCCGTTTTTAACTGGACCCCAAAAATCTTCTTGCTGCTGGCACTACCAGTAGGTGTCAGTAGACGTCTCTGAGGTTGCTTCCCAATGGTCTCAAAGGACATGGGCCAGTAGATTAATATTTGGAATAGTACCCATCATTGGTGTCAGTGGGAGGAATAGTGCCCCATCATTGGTGTCAGTGGGAGGAATAGTGCCCCATCATTGGTGTCAGTGGGAGGAATAGTGCCCCATCATTGGTGTCAGTGGGAGGAATAGTGCCCCATCATTGGTGTCAGTGGGAGGAATAGTGCCCCATCATTAGTGTCAGTGGGAGGAATAGTGCCCCATCATTGGTATCAGTGGGAGGAAAAATGCCCCATCATTGGTGTCAGTGGGAGGAATAGTGTCCCATCATTGGTATCAGTGGGAGGAATAGTGTCCCATCATTGGTGTCAGTGGGAGGAATAGTGCCCCATCATTAGTGTCAGTGGGAGGAATAGTGCCCATCATTGGTGTCAGTGGGAGGAATAGTGCAACATCATTGGTGTCAGTGGGAGGAATAGTGCCCCATCATTGGTGTCAGTGGGAGGAATAGTGCCCCATCATTGGTGTCAGTGGGAGGAATAGTGCCCCATCATTGGTATTATTGGGATGAATAGTGCCCCATCATTGGTATTAGTGGGAGGAATAGTGCCCCATCATTGGTGTCAGTGGGAGGAATAGTGCCCCATCATTGGTATCAGTGGGAGGAATAGTGCCCCATCATTGGTGTCAGTGGGAGGAATAGTGCCCCATCATTGGTGTCAGTGGGAGGAATAGTGCCCCATCATTGGTGTCAGTGGGAGGAATAGTGCCCCATCATTGGTGTCAGTGGGAGGAATAGTGACACATCATTGGTGTCAGTGGGAGGAATAGTGCCCCATCATTGGTATCAGTGGGAGGAATAGTGCCCCATCATTGGTATCAGTGGGAGGAATAGTGCCCCATCATTGGTGTCAGAGGGAGGAATAGTGCCCCATCATTGGTGTCAGTGGGAGGAATAGTGCCCCATCATTGGTGTCAGTGGGAGGAATAGTGTCCCATCATTGGTGTCAGTGGGATGAATAGTGTCCCATCATTGGTATCAGTGGGAGGAATAGTGTCCCATCATTGGTGTCAGTGGGAGGAATAGTGTCCCATCATTGGTATCAGTGGGAGGAATAGTGTCCCATCATTGGTGTCAGTGGGAGGAATAGTGCCCCATCATTGGTATCAGTGAGAGGAATAGTGCCCCATCATTGGTGTCAGTGGGAGGAATAGTGCCCCATCATTGGTATCAGTGGGAGGAATAGTGTCCCATCATTGGTATCAGTGAGAGGAATAGTGCCCCATCATTGGTGTCAGTGGGAGGAATAGTGTCCCAACATTGGTATCAGTGGGAGGATTAGTGCCCCATCATTGGTGTCAGTGGGAGGAATAGTGCCCCATCATTGGTATCAGTGGGAGGAATAGTGCCCCATCATTGGTGTCAGTGGGAGGAATAGTGCCCCATCATTGGTATCAGTGGGAGGAATAGTGACACATCATTGGTGTCAGTGGGAGGAATAGTGTCCCAACATTGGTGTCAGTGGGAGGAATAGTGTCCCAACATTGGTATCAGTGGGAGGATTAGTGCCCCATCATTGGTGTCAGTGGGAGGAATAGTGCCCCATCATTGGTGTCAGTGGGAGGAATAGTGTCCCAACATTGGTATCAGTGGGAGGATTAGTGCCCCATCATTGGTGTCAGTGGGAGGAATAGTGCCCCATCATTGGTATCAGTGGGAGGAATAGTGCCCCATCATTGGTGTCAGTGGGAGGAATAGTGCCCCATCATTGGTATCAGTGGGAGGAATAGTGACACATCATTGGTGTCAGTGGGAGGAATAGTGCCCCCTTAATTGGTGTCAGTGGGAGGAATAGTGCCCCATCATTGGTATCAGTGGGAGGAAGAGTGACACATCATTGGTGTCAGTGGGAGGAATAGTGCCCCTTCATTGGTGTCAGTGGGAGGAATAGCACCCATCATTGGTGTCAGTGGGAGGAATAGTGTCCCATCATTGGAATCAGTGGGAGGAATAGTGCCCCATCATTGGTGTCAGTGGGAGGAATAGTGCCCCATCATTGGTGTCAGTGGGATGAATAGTGCCCCATCATTGGTTACAGTGGGAGGAATAGTGCCCCATCATTGGTGTCAGTGGGATGAATAGTGCCCCATCATTGGTGTCAGTGGGAGGAATAGTGCCCCATCATTGGTATCAGTGGCATGAATAGTGCCTCATCATTGGTGTCAGTGGGAGGAATAGTATCACATCATTGGTGTCAGTGAGAGGAATAGTGTCCCATCATTGGTATCAGTGGGAGGAATAGTGCCCATCATTGGTGTCAGTGGAATGAATAGTGTCCCATCATTGGTATCAGTGGGAGGAATAGTGTCCCATCATTGTTATCAGTGGGAGGAATAGTGCCCATCATTGGTGTCAGTGGGAGGAATAGTGCAACATCATTGGTGTCAGTGGGAGGAATAGTGCCCCATCATTGATGTCAGTGGGAGGAATAGTGCCCCATCATTGGTGTCAGTGGGAGGAATAGTGCAACATCATTAGTGTCAGTGGGAGGAATAGTGCCCATCATTGGTGTCAGTGGGAGGAATAGTGCAACATCATTGGTGTCAGTGGGAGGAATAGTGCCCCATCATTGATGTTAGTGGGAGGAATAGTGCCCCATCATTGGTGTCAGTGGGAGGAATAGTGCCCCATCATTGGTATCAGTGGGAGGAATAGTGCCCCATCATTGGTGTCAGTGGGAGGAATAGTGCCCCATCATTGGTATCAGTGGGAGGAATAGTGACACATCATTGGTGTCAGTGGGAGGAATAGTGCCCCCTTAATTGGTGTCAGTGGGAGGAATAGTGCCCCATCATTGGTATCAGTGGGAGGAAGAGTGACACATCATTGGTGTCAGTGGGAGGAATAGTGCCCCTTCATTGGTGTCAGTGGGAGGAATAGCACCCATCATTGGTGTCAGTGGGAGGAATAGTGTCCCATCATTGGTATCAGTGGGAGGAATAGTGCCCCATCATTGGTGTCAGTGGGAGGAATAGTGCCCCATCATTGGTGTCAGTGGGATGAATAGTGCCCCATCATTGGTTACAGTGGGAGGAATAGTGCCCCGTCATTGGTGTCAGTGGGAGGAATAGTGCCCCATCATTGGTATCAGTGGCATGAATAGTGCCTCATCATTGGTGTCAGTGGGAGGAATAGTATCACATCATTGGTGTCAGTGAGAGGAATAGTGTCCCATCATTGGTGTCAGTGGGAGGAATAGTGCCCATCATTGGTGTCAGTGGAATGAATAGTGTCCCATCATTGGTATCAGTGGGAGGAATAGTGTCCCATCATTGTTATCAGTGGGAGGAATAGTGCCCATCATTGGTGTCAGTGGGAGGAATAGTGCAACATCATTGGTGTCAGTGGGAGGAATAGTGCCCATCATTGGTGTCAGTGGGAGGAATAGTGCAACATCATTGGTGTCAGTGGGAGTAATAGTGCCCCATCATTGGTGTCAGTGGGAGGAATAGTGCAACATCATTAGTGTCAGTGGGAGGAATAGTGCCCATCATTGGTGTCAGTGGGAGGAATAGTGCAACATCATTGGTGTCAGTGGGAGGAATAGTGCCCCATCATTGATGTTAGTGGGAGGAATAGTGCCCCATCATTGGTGTCAGTGGGAGGAATAGTGCCCCATCATTGGTATCAGTGGGAGGAATAGCGCCCCATCATTGGTATTAGTGGGAGGAATAGTACCCCATCATTGGTGTCAGTGGGAGGAATAGTGCCCCATCATTGGTGTCAGTGGGAGGAATAGTGCCCCATCATTGATGTCAGTGGGAGGAATAGTGCCCCATCATTGGTGTCAGTGGGAGGAACAGTGCCCCATCATTGGTATTATTGGGATGAATAGTGCCCCATCATTGGTGTCAGTGGGAGGAATAGTGCCCCATCATTGGTGTCAGTGGGAGGAATAGTGCCCCATCATTGGTATCAGTGGGAGGAATAGTGACACATCATTGGTGTCAGTGGGAGGAATAGTGCCCCCTTAATTGGTGTCAGTGGGAGGAATAGTGCCCCATCATTGGTATCAGTGGGAGGAAGAGTGACACATCATTGGTGTCAGTGGGAGGAATAGTGCCCCTTCATTGGTGTCAGTGGGAGGAATAGCACCCATCATTGGTGTCAGTGGGAGGAATAGTGTCCCATCATTGGTATCAGTGGGAGGAATAGTGCCCCATCATTGGTGTCAGTGGGAGGAATAGTGCCCCATCATTGGTGTCAGTGGGATGAATAGTGCCCCATCATTGGTTACAGTGGGAGGAATAGTGCCCCGTCATTGGTGTCAGTGGGAGGAATAGTGCCCCATCATTGGTATCAGTGGCATGAATAGTGCCTCATCATTGGTGTCAGTGGGAGGAATAGTATCACATCATTGGTGTCAGTGAGAGGAATAGTGTCCCATCATTGGTGTCAGTGGGAGGAATAGTGCCCATCATTGGTGTCAGTGGAATGAATAGTGTCCCATCATTGGTATCAGTGGGAGGAATAGTGTCCCATCATTGTTATCAGTGGGAGGAATAGTGCCCATCATTGGTGTCAGTGGGAGGAATAGTGCAACATCATTGGTGTCAGTGGGAGGAATAGTGCCCATCATTGGTGTCAGTGGGAGGAATAGTGCAACATCATTGGTGTCAGTGGGAGTAATAGTGCCCCATCATTGGTGTCAGTGGGAGGAATAGTGCAACATCATTAGTGTCAGTGGGAGGAATAGTGCCCATCATTGGTGTCAGTGGGAGGAATAGTGCAACATCATTGGTGTCAGTGGGAGGAATAGTGCCCCATCATTGATGTTAGTGGGAGGAATAGTGCCCCATCATTGGTGTCAGTGGGAGGAATAGTGCCCCATCATTGGTATCAGTGGGAGGAATAGCGCCCCATCATTGGTATTAGTGGGAGGAATAGTACCCCATCATTGGTGTCAGTGGGAGGAATAGTGCCCCATCATTGGTGTCAGTGGGAGGAATAGTGCCCCATCATTGATGTCAGTGGGAGGAATAGTGCCCCATCATTGGTGTCAGTGGGAGGAACAGTGCCCCATCATTGGTATTATTGGGATGAATAGTGCCCCATCATTGGTGTCAGTGGGAGGAATAGTGCCCCATCATTGGTGTCAGTGGGAGGAATAGTGCCCCATCATTGGTATTATTGGGATGAATAGTGCCCCATCATTGGTGTCAGTGGGAGGAATAGTGCCCCATCATTGGTATCAGTGGGAGGAATAGCGCCCCATCATTGGTATTAGTGGGAGGAATAGTACCCCATCATTGGTGTCAGTGGGAGGAATAGTGCTCCATCATTGGTGTCAGTGGGAGGAATAGTGCCCCATCATTGGTGTCAGTGGGAGGAATAGTGCCCCATCATTGGTGTCAGTGGAAGGAATAGTGCCCCATCATTGGTGTCAGTGGGAGGAATAGTGCCCCATCATTGGTATCAGTGGGAGGAATAGTGCCCCATCATTGGTATCAGTGGGAGGAATAGTGCCCCATCATTGGTGTCAGTGGGAGGAATAGTGCCCCATCATTGGTGTCAGTGGGAGGAATAGTGCCCCATCATTGGTGTAAGTGGGAGGAATAGTGTCCCATCATTGGTGTCAGTGGGAGGAATAGTGTCCCATCATTGGTATCTGTGGGAGGAATAGTGTCCCATCATTGGCATCAGTGGGAGGAATAGTGCCCCATCATTGGTGTAAGTGGGAGGAATAGTGTCCCATCATTGGTGTCAGTGGGAGGAATAGTGCCCCATCATTGGTATCAGTGGGAGGAATAGTGCCCCATCATTGGTGTCAGTGGGAGGAATAGTGCCCCATCATTGGTATCAGTGGGAGGAATAGTGACACATCATTGGTGTCAGTGGGAGGAATAGTGAGCCATCATTGGTGTCAGTGGGAGGAATAGTGCCCCTTCATTGGTATCAGTGGGAGGAATAGTGCCCCATCATTGGTGTCAGTGGGAGGAATAGTGCCCCATCATTGGTGTCAGTGGGAGGAATAGTGCCCCATCATTGGTGTCAGTGGGAGGAATAGTGCCCCATCATTGGTTACAGTGGGAGGAATAGTGCCCCGTCATTGGTGTCAGTGGGAGGAATAGTGCCCCATCATTGGTGTCAGTGGGAGGAATAGTGCCCCATCATTGGTATCAGTGGGAGGAATAGTGTCCCATCATTGGTTACAGTGGGAGGAATAGTGCCCCGTCATTGGTGTCAGTGGGAGGAATAGTGCCCCCATCATTGGTGTCAGTGGGAGGAATAGTGCCCCATCATTGTTATCAGTCGGAGGAATAGTGCCCCATCATTGGTGTCAGTGGGAGGAATAGTGCCCCATCATTGGTATCAGTGGGAGGACTAGTGTCCCATCATTGGTATCAGTGGGAGAAAAAGTGTCCCATCATTGGTGTCAGTGGGAGGAATAGGGGCCATCATTGATATCAGTGGGAGGAATAGTGCCCCATCATTGGTGTCAGTGGGAGGAATAGTGCCCCATCATTGGTATCAGTGGGAGGAATAGTGCCCCGTCATTGGTGTCAGTGGGAGGAATAGTGCCCCCATCATTGGTGTCAGTGGGAGGAATAGTGCCCCATCATTGTTATCAGTCGGAGGAATAGTGCCCCATCATTGGTGTCAGTGGGAGGAATAGTGCCCCATCATTGGTATCAGTGGGAGGACTAGTGTCCCATCATTGGTATCAGTGGGAGAAAAAGTGTCCCATCATTGGTGTCAGTGGGAGGAATAGGGGCCATCATTGATATCAGTGGGAGGAATAGTGCCCCATCATTGGTGTCAGTGGGAGGAATAGTGCCCCATCATTGGTATCAGTGGGAGGAATAGTGCCCCATCATTGGTATCAGTGGGAGGAATAGTACCCATCATTGGTGTCAGTGGGAGGAATAGTGCCCCATCATTGGTATCAGTGGGAGGAATAGTGCCCCATCATTGGTGTCAGTGGGAGGAATAGTGCCCCATCATTGGTATCAGTGGGAGGAATAGTGCCCCATCATTGGTATCAGTGGGAGGAATAGTGCCCCATCATTGGTGTCAGTGGGAGGAATAGTGCCCCATCATTGGTATCAGTGGGAGGAATAGTGCCCCATCATTGGTATCAGTGGGAGGAATAGCACCCATCATTGGTGTCAGTGGGAGGAATAGTGCCCCATCATTGGTATCAGTGGGAGGAATAGTGCCCCATCATTGGTGTCAGTGGGATGAATAGTGCCCCATCATTGGTATCAGTGGGAGGAATAGTGCCCCATCATTGGTATCAGTGGGAGGAATAGCACCCATCATTGGTGTCAGTGGGAGGAATAGTGCCCCATCATTGGTATCAGTCGGAGGAATAGTACCCATCATTGGTGTCAGTGGGAGGAATAGTGCCCCATCATTGGTATCAGTGGGAGGAATAGTGCCCCATCATTGGTATCAGTGGGAGGAATAGTGCCCCATCATTGGTGTCAGTGGGATGAATAGTGCCCCATCATTGGTGTCAGTGGGATGAATAGTGCCCCATCATTGGTATCAGTGGGAGGAATAGTGCCCCATCATTGGTATCAGTGGGAGGAATAGTGTCCCATCATTGTTATCAGTGGTAGGAATAGTGCCCCATCATTGGTGTCAGTGGGAGGAATAGTGCCCCATCATTGGTGTCAGTGGGATGAATAGTGCCCCATCATTGGTGTCAGTGGGATGAATAGTGCCCCATCATTGGTGTCAGTGGGATGAATAGTGCCCCATCATTGTTATCAGTGGGAGGAATAGTGTCCCATCATTGTTATCAGTGGGAGGAATAGTGCCCCATCATTGGTGTCAGTGGGATGAATAGCGCCCCATCATTGGTGTCAGTGGGATGAATAGTGCCCCATCATTGGTATCAGTGGGAGGAATAGTGTCCCATCATTGGTGTCCGTGGGAGGAATAGTGCTCCATCATTGGTGTCAGTGGGAGGAATAGTGCCCCATCATTGGTGTCAGTGGGAGGAATAGTGCCCCATCATTGGTATCAGTGGGAGGAATAGTGCCCCATCATTGGTGTCAGTGGGAGGAATAGTGCCCCATCATTGGTATCAGTGGGAGGAATAGTGCCCCATCATTGGTATCAGTGGGAGGAATAGTGCCCCATCATTGGTGTCAGTGGGATGAATAGTGCCCCATCACTGGTATCAGTGGGAGGAAAAGTGTCCCATCATTGGTGTCAGTGGGAGGAATAGTGTCCCATCATTGGTATCAGTGGGAGGAATAGTGCCCCATCATTGGTATCAGTGGGAGGAATAGTGTCCCATCATTGATATCAGTGGGAGGAATAGTGCCCCATCATTGGTGTCAGTGGGAGGAATAGTGCCCCATCATTGGTATCAGTGGGAGGAATAGTGTCCCATCATTGGTATCAGTGGGAGGAATAGTGCCCCATCATTGGTGTCAGTGGGAGGAATAGTGACCCATCATTGGTATCAGTGGGAGGAATAGTGACCCATCATTGGTGTCAGTGGGAGGAATAGTGACACATCATTGGTGTCAGTGGGAGGAATAGTGCCCCTTCATTGGTGTCAGTGGGAGGAATAGTGCCCCATCATTGGTGTCAGTGGGAGGAATAGTGCCCCATCATTGGTGTCAGTGGGAGGAATAGTGCCCCATCATTGGTATCAGTGGGAGGAATAGTGTCCCATCATTGGTATCAGTGGGAGGAATAGTGCCCCATCATTGGTGTCAGTGGAATGAATAGTGTCCCATCATTGGTGTCAGTGGGAGGAATAGTGCCTCATCATTGGTGTCAGTGGGAGGAATAGTATCACATCATTGGTGTCAGTGAGATGAATAGTGCCCCATCATTGGTATCAGTGGGAGGAATAGTGTCCCATCATTGGTGTCAGTGAGAGGAATAGTGTCCCATCATTGTTATCAGTGGAAGAAATAGTGCCCCATCATTTGTGTCAGTGGGATGAATAGTGCCCCATCATTGGTGTCAGTGGGATGAATAGTGCCCCATCATTGGTATCAGTGGGAGGAATAGTGTCCCATCATTGGTGTCAGTGGGAGGAATAGTGTCCCATCATTGGTATCAGTGGGAGGAATAGTGCCCCATCATTGGTATCAGTGGGAGGAATAGTGTCCCATCATTGGTGTCAGTGGGAGGAATAGTGCCCCATCATTGGTATCAGTGGGAGGAATAGTGTCCCATCATTGGTATCAGTGGGAGGAATAGTGTCCCATCATTGGTGTCAGTGGGAGGAATAGTGTCCCATCATTGGTATCAGTGGCAGGAATAGTGCCTCATCATTGGTGTCAGTGGGAGGAATAGTATCACATCATTGGTGTCAGTGAGAGGAATAGTGCCCCATCATTGGTATCAGTGGGAGGAATACTGTCCCATCATTGGTGTCAGTGGGAGGAATAGTGCCCCATCATTGGTATCAGTGGGAGGAATAGTGCAACATCATTGGTGTCAGTGGGATGAATAGTGCCCCATCATTGGTGTCAGTGGGATGAATAGTGCCCCATTATTGGTATCAGTGGGAGGAATAGTGTCCCATCATTGGTGTCAGTGGGAGGAATAGTGTCCCATCATTGGTATCAGTGGGAGGAATAGTGCCCCATCATTGGTGTCAGTGGGAGGAATAGTGACCCATCATTGGTATCAGTGGGAGGAATAGTGCCCCATCATTGGTGTCAGTGGGAGGAATAGTGCCCCATCATTGGTGTCAGTGGGAGGAATAGTGTCCCATCATTGGTGTCAGTGGGAGGAATAGTGTCCCATCATTGGTATCAGTGGGAGGAATAGTGCCCCATCATTGGTGTCAGTGGGAGGAATAGTGCCCCATCATTGGTGTCAGTAGGAGGAATAGTGCCCCATCATTGGTTACAGTGGGAGGAATAGTGCCCCATCATTGGTGTCAGTGGGAGGAATAGTGTCCCATCATTGGTTACAGTGGGAGGAATAGTGCCCCATCATTGGTGTCAGTGGGAGGAATAGTGTCCCATCATTGGTGTCAGTGGGAGAAATAGTGCCCCATCATTGGTATCAGTGGGAGGAAAAGTGCCCCATCATTGGTGTCAGTGGGGTGAATAGTGTCCCATCATTGGTGTCAGTGGGAGGAATAGTGCCCCATCATTGGTATCAGTGGGAGGAATAGTGCCCCATCATTGGTATCAGTGGGAGGAATAGTGCCCCATCATTGGTATCAGTGGGGTGAATAGTGTCCCATCATAGGTGTCAGTGGGAGGAATAGTGCCCCATCATTGGTATCAGTGGGAGGAATAGTGCCCCATCATTGGTGTCAGTGGGGTGAATAGTGTCCCATCATTGGTGTCAGTGGGAGGAATAGTGCCCCATCATTGGTATCAGTGGGGTGAATAGTGTCCCATCATAGGTGTCAGTGGGAGGAATAGTGCCCCATCATTGGTGTCAGTGGGATGAATAGTGCCCCACCATTGGTGTCAGTGGGATGAATACTGCCCCATCATTGGTGTCAGTGGGAGGAATAGTGTCCCATCATTGTTATCAGTCGGAGGAATAGTGCCCCATCATTGGTGTCAGTGGGAGGAATAGTGCCCCATCATTGGTATCAGTAGGAGGAATAGTGCCCCATCATTGTTATCAGTCGGAGGAATAGTGCCCCATCATTGGTGTCAGTGGGAGGAATAGTGCCACATCATTGTTATCAGTGGGAGGAATAGTGCCCCATCATTGGTATCAGTAGGAGGAAAAGGGGCCATCATTGATATCAGTGGGAGGAATAGTGCCCCATCATTGGTGTCAGTGGGAGGAATAGTGCCCCATCATAGGTGTCAGTGGGAGGAATAGTGCCCCATCATTGGTATCAGTGGGAGGAATAGTGCCCCATCATTGGTATCAGTGGGAGGAATAGTGCCCCATCATTGGTGTCAGTGGGATGAATAGTGCCCAATCATTGGTATCAGTGGGAGGAATAGTGCCCAATCATTGGTATCAGTGGGAGGAATAGTGCCCCATCATTGGTATCAGTGGGAGGAATAGTGCCCCATCATTGGTGTCAGTGGGAGGAATAGTGCCCAATCATTGGTATCAGTGGGAGGAATAGTGCCCCATCATTGGTGTCAGTGGGAGGAATAGTGCCCAATCATTGGTATCAGTGGGAGGAATAGTGCCCCATCATTGGTATCAGTGGGATGAATAGTGCCCCATCATTGGTGTCAGTGGGAGGAATAGTGCCCCATCATTGGTATCAGTGGGAGGAATAGTGCCCCATCATTGGTATCAGTGGGAGGAATAGTGCCCCATCATTGGTGTCAGTGGGATGAATAGTGCCCCATCATTGGTGTCAGTGGGAGGAATAGTGCGCAATCATTGGTATCAGTGTGAGGAATAGTGCCCCATCATTGGTGTCAGTGGGAGGAATAGTGCCCAATCATTGGTATCAGTGGGAGGAATAGTGCCCCATCATTGGTGTCAGTTGGAGGAATAGTGCCCAATCATTGGTGTCAGTGGGAGGAATAGTGCCCCATCATTGGTATCAGTGGGAGGAATAGTGCCCCATCATTGGTATCAGTGGGAGGAATAGTGCCCCATCATTGGTGTCAGTGGGATGAATAGTGCCCCATCATTGGTGTCAGTGGGATGAATAGTGTCCCTCAGCTCCTTACGCCCATTGCACGGTTATGGACCCTACATCCATCTTGTTGACAACAGCATCTTAGCCCACCTAAGAGCAGAGGATCGGGTAAGGAACCTTCTTCTCCATGCCCCCTAGACCTTTTACTTTCGAAATGATACACAAAGTATTCAGTCTGTAGTAGTGGAGCACAACCTACCGAGATACGTGAGAACCTCCTTGTCCCAAGGCCACGTGGCCACCCCAGCCAGCTCCTCTTCTGACGAATTGGCAAAAAATATGTTGAGCTGCGTCGACCCGGTCACGTTGAGACGTTGCTTCAGTTCGTTGAGATCTAAGTAAGCCCTGCAACACAAACATTAGCCGTGAATCCATGACCTTCACCACACCAACTCGTTTATCTCAGCGTGTCACCACCATTGGTGATTACATAAATCATTGAACCCTTTTTTTTTTACGAGACCTTCAACGAAGGTTATGATTATCATTCCTCAAACATTCGTATCAAAGGGAATGGCTGTCAAATGTGAACATCAAACATTTTCCGACTGGGCCGTATCACCAGAAGAGCCGACCACCAGACCATTCTGGATTTTCCAAAACACAAGGCTGTATACAACGCCTTGAGAAAGTCTTCTTCCCCCCTGTGAAATGTTCCCCGTGTTGTCATGTGACAACCAAAACCGTCTATGTATTTTATGGGGATTGGATGTGATAGACCAACTCATCATTGTGAAGTGGAAGGAAAATGAGAAATGGTTTTCAGCATTTGTGCCCAATAAATCTGTGAAAAGTGTGGCGGCGTTTGTATTCAGCCCCCTTTACTCTGATCCCCCTAACTAAAATCTAGTGGAACCAATTGCCTTCAGAAGTCACCTCATTAGTAAATAGATTCCACCTGTGTGTTATGTAATCTCAGTATAAATCCAGCTGTTCTGTGAAGCCCTCAGAGGTTTGTTAGAGAACATTAGTGAACAAAAAGCATCATGAAGGCCAAGAAACTCACCAGACAGGTCAGGGATAAAGTTGTGGAGAAGTTTAAAGCCGGGTTAGGTTACCAAAAACTATCCCAAGCATTGAACATCTCATGGAGCACTATTCAATCTATCATCCGAAAATGGGAAGAGTATGGCACAACTGCAAACCTACCCAGACATGGCCGTCCACCTAAACTGACAGGCCGGGCAAGGAGAGCATTCATCAGAGAAGGAGGAGGAGAATCTGGAGGAGCTGCAGAGATCCACAGTTGGAGAATCTGTCCTCAGGACAACTATTAGTCGTGCGCTCCACAAATCTGGCCTTTATGGAAGAGCGGCAAGAAGAAACCATTGCTGAAGGACAGCCATAAGAAGACCCGTTTGCAGTTTTCGAGAAGCCATGTGGGGGACACAGCAAACGTGGACGAAGGTGTTCTGGTCAGATGAGACCAAAATTCTACTTTTTGGCCAAATAGCAAAACGCTATGTGTGGCAGAAAACTAACACCGCACATCACCCTGAACACACCATCCCTACTGTGAAACATGGCGGTGGCAGCATCATGAGGTGGGGATGCTTTTCTTCAGCAGGGACAGGGAAGCTGGTCAGAGTTGATGGGAAGTTGGATGGAGCCAAATCCAGGGCAATCTTAGAAGAAAACCTGTTAGGAGACCGGGGTGGAGGTTCACCTTCCAGCAGGACAACGACCCGAAACATCCAGCCAGATCTACAATGGAATGGTTCAGATCAAAGTATCTTCATGTGTTAGAATGGCCCAGTCACAGTCCAGACCCAAATCCAATGGACAATCTGTGGCCAGACCTGAAAATTGCTGTTCCCGGATGCTCTCCATCCAATCTGACAGCTTGAGTGATTCTGCGCAGAAGAATGGGCAGAAATGTCCCTCCCTAGATGTGCAAAGAGACATCCCCAAAAAGACTTGCAGCTGGAATTGCAGCCAAAGGGGGTCCTACAAAGGATTGACTCCGGGGGGCTGAATACAAATGCCGCCCCACTTTTCACAGATTTATTGGTCACAAATGTTGGAAACCATTTCTCATTTTCCTTCCACTTCACGATGATGGGCCACTTTGTGTCGGTCTATCACATCCAATCCCAATAAATACATTGTAACGTGACAACATGGGGGGGGGGGGGCATTTCAAGGGGTGTGAAGACTTTTTCAAGGCACTGTATCATATATCGATAAACACTGACTGGCATAGTCAAGGCGTTGGATATCTTTTTTTTATATCCTTTTCCATCTTTGTAAAGTTCCATTACCTTGTTACGCAGGTCTTTTGCCAGTTCTTTTCCGCTCCCCATGGCTCAGTATCTAGCCTGCTCAGTGCATCCACAGCTCATTGACAGTTTTTTGGTATGATCAGTCATACTTTCAACACCATCCCAGTTCGATAAGTCGCTGATCACCGCCACTGCCCGTGTAGCATCGTAAATTCCAGAACATATCCCGTAGTTTGTAGACACTATCACTTTACACAAACCAATTATTATACACTTATTGGGATTTTTATTTTTATTTATCAAAGACATGTAACAGAATACACCTACATTTATGAAGAAATCAGATTTTTTTATTTTTATATTTTTTTTATTATTTTTTTTTTTTTTTTATAACAAAGTAGAAAATTCCTTTTTTTTTCAAAAAATGTCTGTCTTTTTTGTTTAAATAATAAAAAAAACCCCCAGTGGTGATAAAATACCACCAAATGAAAGCTTTATTAGTGTGAAAAAAAAATTAAATAAATTTCATTTGGGTGCTGCATGGCCGCGCAATTACCAGTTAAAGTAGCGCAGTGCTGAATAGCAGAAAAAATGCTCTTTTTTGTTTAAATAATAAAAAAAAACCCCAGTGGTGATAAAATACCACCAAATGAAAGCTTTATTAGTGTGAAAAAAAAATTAAATAAATTTCATTTGGGTGCTGCATGGCCGCGCAATTACCAGTTAAAGTAGCGCAGTGCTGAATAGCAGAAAAAATGCTCTGATGAAGGAGGGTAAAATCTTGTAGCGCTGAAGCACTTCCCACCTGCCATGTACTGCTGACAGGCATCCTGTACAGACACAGTGGCCTCAATTTATGAAGAAATCAGATTTTTTTTTTTTTTTAATTTTAGTTTATATGTTTTATAACAAAGTAAATAATACCTTTTTTTCCCCCAAAAATGCTGATCTTTTTTTGTTGAAATAAAAAAAACCAAAAAAAAAACCCAGTGGTGATAAAATACCACCAAAAGAAAGCTCTATTTGTGTGAAAAAAAATTATATGAATTTCATTTGGGCGCTGCATGGCCGCGCAATTACCAGTTAAAGTAGTACAGTGCTGAATAGCAAAAAATTGCTCTGGTCAAGAAGGAGGGTAAAATCTTCTAGAGCTGAAGCACTACCCGCCCGCCATGTACTGCTGATGGGCATCTCATACAAACACAATGGCCTAAATTTATGGAGAAATCAGATGTTTTTATTTTTTTTTATTTATGTAAAGTATAACAAAGTAGAAAATACATTTTTTCCCAAAAATGTCTGTCTTTTTTTGTTTAAATAATAAAAAACAAGAACAAAAAACAGTGGTAATCAAATACCACTAAAAGAAAACTCTATTTGTGTGAAAAAAAATAAATTATATGAATTTCATTCGGGTGTTGCATGGCCGCGCAATTACCAGTTAAAGCAGCGCAGTGTTGAATAGCAAAAAAAATAGAAAATACCTTTTTTTTTTTTTTTTAATTTCAGTCTCTTTGTTTATATGCTAAAAAAACAAAAAAAAAACGGTTGGGGATCAAATACCACCAAAAGAAAGCTCCATTTGTGTGAAAAAAATAATAATGAAAAAAATGATATGAATTTAATTTGGGCGTTGCATGGTCTCGCAATTACCAGTTAAAGTAGCGCAGTGCTGAATAGCAAAAATATGATCAGGTCATGAAGGAGGGTAAAACTATATGTTTTATATCAAAGTAGAAAAAAAAAGTTGTTTTTTTTTTCAAAAATGTCGGCATTTTTTTGTTGATATAATAGTAATAATAATAATAACAAAAAATTGTGTGAATAAAAATGATGTGAATTTCATTTGGGCGTGGCATGGCCGCACAATTACCAGTTAAAGTAGCGCAGTGCTGAATAGCAAAAATATGCTCTGGTCATGAAGGAGGGTAAAATTTTATATGTTTTATAACAAAGTAGAAAAACATTTTTTTTTTCAAAAATGTTGATATATTAATAATAATAATTATAAAAAATGTGTGAAAAAAAAATATCAATTTCATTTGGGCGTTGCATGCCCGCACAATTACCAGTGAAAGTAGCACAGTGCTGAATAGCAAAAATATGTTCTGGTCATTAAGGAGGGTAAAATTGTATATGTTTTATAACAAAGTAGAATTTTTTTTTTCAGAAATGTTCATATAATAATAGTTATATTAAAAAATTGTGTGAAAAAAAATAAAAAATATATGAATTTAATTTGGGCGTTGCATGGCCGCACAATTACCAGTTAAAGTAGCACAGTGCTGAATATCAAAAATATGCTCTGGTCATGAGGGTAAAAGTGTATATGTTTTATAACAAAGCAGAAATTTTTTTTTTTCAAAAATGTTGATATATTAATAATAATAATAATAATTATAGAAAAAGTGTGAAAAAAAAATATGAATTTAATTTGGGCGTTGCATGGCCGCACAATTACCAGTTAAAGTAGCACAGTGCTGAATAGCAAAAATATGCTCTGGTCATGAGGGTAAAATTGTATATGTTTTATAACAAAGCAGAAATTTTTTTTTTTCAAAAATGTTGATATATTAATAACAATAATAATTATAGAAAAAGTGTGAAAAAAAAATAAAAAAAATATGAATTTCATTTGGGCGTTGCATGGACATGCAATTACCAGTTAAAGTAGTGCAGTGCTGAATAGCAAAAATATGCTCTGGTCATGAAGGAGGGTAAAATTGTATATGTTTTATAACAAAGTAGAATTTTTTTTTTCCAGAAATGTTCATATAATAATAATAATAATAATAATAATAATTATAAAAAAAATGTGAAAAAAAAAAATGAATTTAATTTGGGAGTTGCATGGACGCGCAATTACCAGTTAAAGTAGCGCAGTGCTGAATAGCAAAAATATGCTCTGGTCATGAAGGAGGGTAAAATTTTATATGTTTTATAACAAAGTAGAAAAACATTTTTTTTTCAAAAATGTTGATATATTAATAATAATAATTATAAAAAATGTGTGAAAAAAAAAATATCAATTTCATTTGGGCGTTGCATGCCCGCACAATTACCAGTGAAATAGCACAGTGCTGAATAGCAAAAATATGCTCTGGTCATGAAGGAGGGTAAAATTGTATATGTTTTATAACAAAGTAGAATTTTTTTTTTCAGAAATGTTCATATAATAATAGTTATATTAAAAAATTGTGTGAAAAAAAATAAAAAATATATGAATTTAATTTGGGCGTTGCATGGCCGCACAATTACCAGTTAAAGTAGCACAGTGCTGAATAGCAAAAATATGCTCTGGTCATGAGGGTAAAAGTGTATATGTTTTATAACAAAGCAGAAATTTTTTTTTTTCAAAAATGTTGATATATTAATAATAATAATAATAATTATAGAAAATTATAAAAAAATATGAATTTCATTTGGGCGTTGCATGGACATGCAATTACCAGTTAAAGTAGTGCAGTGCTGAATAGCAAAAATATGCTCTGGTCATGAAGGAGGGTAAAATTGTATATGTTTTATAACAAAGTAGAATTTTTTTTTTCCAGAATGTTCATATAATAATAATAATAATAATAATTATAAAAAAAATGTGAAAAAAAATATGAATTTAATTTGGGAGTTGCATGGACGCGCAATTACCAGTTAAAGTAGCGCAGTGCTGAATAGCAAAAATATGTTCTGGTCATGAGGGTAAAATTGTATATGTTTTATAACAAAGCAGAAATTTTTTTTTTTCAAAAATGTTGATATATTAATAATAATAATAATTATAGAAAAAGTGTGAAAAAAAAATAAAAAAAATATGAATTTCATTTGGGCGTTGCATGGACATGCAATTACCAGTTAAAGTAGTGCAGTGCTGAATAGCAAAAATATGCTCTGGTCATGAAGGAGGGTAAAATTGTATATGTTTTATAACAAAGTAGAATTTTTTTTTTCCAGAAATGTTCATATAATAATAATAATAATAATAATAATAATAATAATTATAAAAAAAATGTGAAAAAAAAAATGAATTTAATTTGGGAGTTGCATGGACGCGCAATTACCAGTTAAAGTAGCGCAGTGCTGAATAGCAAAAATATGTTCTGGTCATGAAGGAGGGTAAAATTGTATATGTTTTATAACAAAGTAGAAAAAATTTTTTTTTTCAAAAATGTTGATATATTAATAATAATAATTATAAAAAAAGTGTGAAAAAAAAAATAATTGAATTTAATTTGGGCGTTGCATGGACGCGCAATTACCAGTTAAAGTAGTGCAGTGCTGAATAGCAAAAATATGCTCTGGTCATGAAGGAGGGTAAAATCTTCTGGAGCTGAAGCACTTACCGCCCGCCATGTACTGCCGACGGGATGTGCGACTTTCATGCAACTTCGGAGGGTTTACATTGAAATCTGTGGCCCCGCAAGTCGCTTGACTTGCGTTTGAAAAACCGTCGTGCAACTGGTATTAAAAAATCGCAACGCCCGCCAATTTCATTCTCTAGCACCTCTGCTGTAAAGAAAAGTCGGTTTGGGGGTTCTAAGTACTGGCGGAAGTCGCAGAGATTGGAACCCATTGAAATCAGTGGGCTGGGACCTGTCCTGCAACTTCCTGTCTCCAAAGTCACATGACAAGTCGCACCGGTGTGAACGGAGCCTCACAGCTTTAGGGTGATTGGTGCAACGTGTCGGCATTTATCACATATAGTTCTGTAGCCAATCATATGAGAGAGTAATACAATGCTTAATTGCCACAACAGATCCACCCCAGAAACATGAGACCCCCAGCAGCAACAGTAGATCCACATTATCAACAATAGATTCCCCAAGGACAATAGACTCACCAATAACAATAGATCCGCCCCATAAAACCCTATACCCCAGTAGCAACAATAGATCCACGCTATTAACAACAGATTTACCAAGAACAATAGATCCTCCCCGAAATATCAGACCCCCAGTGGCAACAATAGATCCACCCAGTCAACAATAGATTCCCCAATAATAATAGATCCACCCCAGAAACACCAAACCCCAGTAGCAACCATAGATCCACTTTATCAACAATAGATTCACCAAGAACAATAGATCCACCCCAGAACATAAACCCCAGTAACAACAATAGATCTACCCCGTCAACGATAGATTTCCCAAGAACAATAGATCCACCGCAAAACATCAGACCCCAGTAGTCATAATAAATCCACCCCGTCACCAATAGATTCCCCAAGAACAATAGATCCAACCCAAAACACCAGATCTCAGTAGCAACAATTGATCCACCCCGTCACCAATAGATCTCTCAAGAACAATAGATCCACCCCCAGAGCCAACAGACCCCAGTAGCAACAATAGATCCACCCCATCAACAATAGCTTCCCCAAAAACAATAGCTCCACCCCAGAAACACTAAACCCCAGTATCAACAATAGATCCACTTCAACAACAATATATTCCCCCCAAGAACAATAGATCTACCCCAGAAAGATAAGATCCCAGTAGCAACAATAGAACCACCCCATCAACAATAGACCTCCTCTAGAATGTGTATGAAATGTGGTACTGATAACAAGAAAAGCAGTAAAATAGATCCCCTGTAGCCAGCAACAATAGACAATCCCAGCAACCAAATAGGTACAACAGCAACAATAGATCCCCCAAGAAGAATAGATCCACCCAGCAATAATACCCCCCGCCCTCAAGATCCACCAAGTAGATCCACCCCAGCAAAAACAGATCCACCTCAAAAACATTAAACTCCTGTAGCAACAATAGATCCACATAATCAACAGTAGATCCTCAATGAACAATAGATCCACTGCAGCAACAATGGATCCACCCCAAAACAACAGATCCCAACCAGAAACATTTAACTCCTGTAGCAACAATAGATCCACCCCATCAACACTTAACCCCTCCAAGAACAATAGATCCACCCTAGCAACAATAGATCCACCCCAGAAACACTAAACACCAGTAGCAACAATAGATCCACCCCATCAACAATATATCCCCCCAAGAACAACAGATCCACCCAAGAACAACAGATCCACCTCAGAAACACGAAACCCCAGTAGCAGCCATATATCGACCCAATCAACAATGGATCCCACTAAGAACAACAGATCCACATAAGAAACACTAGACCCCAGTAGCAACAATAGACCCCCCCGATAGCTCCCCAAGGAACAATATATCCACCTCAGCAATGATAGATCCACCCCAGAAATACTAAAGCCCAGTAGCAACAACAGATCCACCCCATCAATAGAGCCCCCCAAGAACAACAGATCCACCCCAGAAACACTAGACCCCAGTAGCAACAATAAATCCCAAAGGAACAATAGTTCCACCTCAGCAACAATAGATCCACCCCAGAAATACTAAAGCCCAATCACAACAATAGATCCACCCAAGAACAACAGGTCCATCCCAGAAACACTAGACACCCGTAGCAACAATAGACCCACCTCAATAGATCCCAAAGGAACAATAGATCCACCTCAGCAACAATAGATCCACCCCAGAAATTCTAAAGCCCATTAACAACAATAGGTCCACCTCATCAACAATAGATCCCCCAAGCACAACAGATCCACCCAAGAACAACAGATCCACCTCAGAAACACGAGACCCTAGTAGCAACAATATATCCACTCCATCAACAACAGATCCCCCTCAAGAACAACAGATTCAACCAAGAACAACAGATCCACCTCAGAAATACGAGACCCCCAGTAGCAACAATAGAACCACACCATCAACAATTGATCCCCCTCAAGAACAACAGATTCATGCAAGAACAACAGATCCACTCCAGAAACACCAGACCCGAGTAGCAACAATAGATCCACCTGAACGGTACATTTATATTTGCATTGAAATGTTCTTATTCCTGATACTGTAGTTGCGATGAGTGGGGCGAGTGTCCCCTCCTGGTTCGGGGTGTTGGGGGGTCTTTGGGCGGTACATGAAAGTTCCTTCATTGGCTAATGCTGCTTGAGTTTGGCTTGTAGTGGCTGCTGCACTTGACTGCTTTTCCTGGCTAGACGTTCGATGTTAGATATTATCATCTGACCTGAATTGCCTCCAATTAACATCTTTCTGGGCGGATCCCTTTTTTCTGTTCTGCTCCTCACGTTGGAGATTGCCGTTATCTCTGGGAACGGCCGCCAGGGAATTCAAGGAATTCATTAGTAACCACGAGTGGATGCCGATCACATGAGAACCATAATTAATCGATCGTGATGATCACAGGAAACAAACACAGCAACAAACTTGCTTTCTTCTCGTGTGTTACCTAGTTTGTTTGTTTTTTCCCCACCAAGGAGAGAAGAAGATCTGTTTAGAGAGGAAATAAACTTTCCCAATCAACATTGCTTAACCCTTATGAGTAGGTAGGACGGTAGATCCACTTTAAGATCAAGCCTTTTCTGATACATGACCCATTTTTTTTTGGTAAGATATAAATTCATAAAAACATGGTTTGACCAGTCATCCTGGAACAGAAAAGGGTCCTTACCGTGGGGTTGGAAGCGCTATTGTCTAAAACGTCTTTGTATGGTGTAGTATTAGCACAACCCTTTAGTAGAGCTGAGGTCAGGGTGCTGTGTAAAGCATCTGAGTTCCTCCACACCAAACTGGTCAACCCACGTCTTTATGGAGCTGGCTTCGAACACAGGGGCACAGTCATGGTAGAAGAGAAAAGAGTCTTCACCAAACTATTGGCACTAATGTTGGTGGAGAACACTTCGCCACCAAGAATACAAATAATCCCAAAGGGATTCAGTAGGGTTGAGGATAGAGCTCCAAGGTCACTTGAGTTCCTCCACAACAAACTGGTCAACCTACATCTTTATGGAGCTGGCTTCGAACACAGGGGCACAATCATGGTAGAACATAAAAGAGTCTTCACCAAACTGTTAGCACTAATATTAGAGGAGAACACTTCTCCATCAGGATTCCAAATAATCCCAAAGGGGTTCAGTAGGGTAGAGGTTAGGGCTCTAAGGCCACTTGAGTTCCTCCACATCAGACTGGTCAAGCCACGTCCTTATGGAGCTGCCTTTGTACAGTAATAGTAGAACAGAAAAAAGTCTTCACCAAACTGTTAGCACTAATGTTGGTGGAGAACACTTCGCCATCAGGATTGCAAATATTCCCAAAGGGGTTCAGTAGGGTTGAGGTTAGGGCTCTAAGGCCACTTGAGTTCCTCCACACCAAACTGGTTAAACCATGTCTTTATGGAGCTGGCTTCGAACACAGGGGCATAGTCATGGTAGAAGAGAAAAGAGTCTTCACCAAACTATTGGCACTAATGTTGGTGGAGAACAGTTCGCCATCAGGATTCCAAATAATCTCAAAGGGGTTCAGTAGGGTAGAGGTTAGGGCTCTAAGGCCACTTGAGTTCCTCCACATAAAACTGGTCAACCCACGTTTTTATGGAGCTGGCTTCGAACACAGGGGCACAATCATGGTAGAACATAAAAGAGTCTTCACCAAACTGTTGGCACTAATTTTGGTGGAGAACACTTCACCGTCAAGATTCCAAATAATCCCAAAGGGGTTCAGTAGAGTTAAGGCTAGGGCCCAAGGTCACTTGAGTTCCTCCGCACCAAACTGGTCAGCCCACATCTTTATGGAGCTGGCTTCGAACACAGGGGCACAGTCATGGTAGAAGAGAAAAGACCCATTTTTTTTGGTAAGATATAAATTCATAAAAACATGGTTTGACCAGTCATCCTGGAACAGAAAAGGGTCCTTACCGTGGGGTTGGAAGCGCTATTGTCTAAAACGTCTTTGTATGGTGTAGTATTAGCACAACCCTTTAGTAGAGCTGAGGTCAGGGTGCTGTGTAAAGCATCTGAGTTCCTCCACACCAAACTGGTCAACCCACGTCTTTATGGAGCTGGCTTCGAACACAGGGGCATAGTCATGGTAGAAGAGAAAAGAGTCTTCACCAAACTATTGGCACTAATGTTGGTGGAGAACAGTTCGCCATCAGGATTCCAAATAATCTCAAAGGGGTTCAGTAGGGTAGAGGTTAGGGCTCTAAGGCCACTTGAGTTCCTCCACATAAAACTGGTCAACCCACGTTTTTATGGAGCTGGCTTCGAACACAGGGGCACAATCATGGTAGAACATAAAAGAGTCTTCACCAAACTGTTGGCACTAATTTTGGTGGAGAACACTTCACCGTCAAGATTCCAAATAATCCCAAAGGGGTTCAGTAGAGTTAAGGCTAGGGCCCAAGGTCACTTGAGTTCCTCCGCACCAAACTGGTCAGCCCACATCTTTATGGAGCTGGCTTCGAACACAGGGGCACAGTCATGGTAGAAGAGAAAAGACCCATTTTTTTTGGTAAGATATAAATTCATAAAAACATGGTTTGACCAGTCATCCTGGAACAGAAAAGGGTCCTTACCGTGGGGTTGGAAGCGCTATTGTCTAAAACGTCTTTGTATGGTGTAGTATTAGCACAACCCTTTAGTAGAGCTGAGGTCAGGGTGCTGTGTAAAGCATCTGAGTTCCTCCACACCAAACTGGTCAACCCACGTCTTTATGGAGCTGGCTTCGAACACAGGGGCACAGTCATGGTAGAAGAGAAAAGAGTCTTCACCAAACTGTTGGCACTAATGTTGGTGGAGAGCACTTCGCATCAAGAATACAAATAATCCCAAAGGGGTTCAGTAGGGTAGAGGTTAGGGCTCTAAGGCCACTTGAGTTCCTCCACACCAAACTGGTTAACCCATGTCTTTATGCAGCTGGCTTCGAACACCGGGGCACAGTCATGGTAGAGCAGAAAATTGTCTTCACCCAACTGTTAGCACTAACGTTGGTGGAGAACACTTCGCCATCAGGATTCCAAATAATCCCAAAGAGATTCAGTAGGATTGAGGTTAGGGCTCTAAGGCTGCTTGAGTTCCTCCACACCAAACTGGTCAAACCATGTCTTTATGAAGATGGCCTTGTACAAAGCGACACAGTCATGCTGGAACAAAAAGGACAATCACCAAACTGTTATCACAAGGTTGGAAGCACAATTGTCTACAATATCTTTGTATGGTGTAGTATTAATACAACTGTTCAGTAGAGCTGAGGTCAGGGCACTGTGCAGGACACTCGAGCTCCTCCACATCAAACTGGTCAAACCATATCCTTATGGAGCTGCCTTTGTACATAGGGGCACAGTCATGGTAGAACACAAAACAGTCTTCACCAAACTGTTAGCACTAATATTAGAGGAGAACACTTCTCCATCAGGATTCCAAATAATCCCAAAGGGGTTCAGTAGGGTAGAGGTTAGGGCTCTAACGCCACTTGAGTTCCTCCACATCAGACTGGTCAAGCCACGTCCTTATGGAGCTGCCTTTGTACAGTAATGGTAGAACAGAAAACAGTCTTCACCAAACTGTTAGCACTAATGTTGGTGAAGAACACTTTGCCATCAGGATTGCAAATATTCCCAAAGGGGTTCAGTAGGGTTGAGGTTAGGGCTCTAAGGCCACTTGAGTTCCTTTACACCAAACTGGTCAACCCATGTCTTTATGGAGCTGGCTTTGAACAAAGGGGCACAGTCATGTTAGAACAGAAAAGAGTCTTCACCAACTGTTCATCTAATGTTGGAGAACTGTCAGGGAATGGGAAGATCGCCTCCGCGATCAAATCTGCACATGCGTAGAATCCTGACAAGACATACAGGCAGGCAGGTACTAGGACCCAGGCGCGCCTGTCACCAATGACGGCGCCGGGCAGGCACTAGGACCCAGGAGCGCCTGTCAGGAGTTGGGCGGCCTATTTAAACCCAGCTCTTGCAATGCTCAAGTGCCGTATGGTCTTACCTGTTTCCTGAAGTTCCTGTTTAGTAGATTGTCTTGTTGCCGACCCTGCCTGACCCTGATTTGCTGTCTGTCTCCTGTTCTGATCTCTGGCTTGTCTGACCATTCTCCTGCTTAACCCTGCACTTTCTGATCTCCTGTTAACGAACCCGGCTTGTGACCTGTTTATTCCTCTACCTGCTGATTTTGTACCATGCCGCCACCACTGTTACCGACCCGGCCTGCCTGACGCTGCTCTTGTGACCTCCTCACATCAGACTCTCACCTGCTATACACCTCCAACGGTGCTTCTACCACAGCTGGGTGAACTCAGGGGCCGCGACCTGGTCTCGGCCTGCTCCAAGTCCATCCCCACCATCAGGGGCCCTGGTGAACAAGCAGGTAGGGACTTAGATTCCGCGCCTTGGGGGAATCCGGTCTGTGGAGGCTACCGCTGTAGGATCCCTGACAAGAACACTTCGCCTTCAGGATTCCAAATAACCCCAAACGGGTTCAGTAGGGTTGAGGTTAGGGCTCTAAGGCCACTTGAATTCCTCCACACCAAACTGGTTAAACCATGTCTTTATGGAGCTGGCTTTGAACACAGGGGCATAGTCATGGTAGAAGAGAAAAGAGTCTTCACCAAACTATTGGCACTAATGTTGGTGGAGAACAGTTCGCCATCAGGATTCCAAATAATCGCAAAGGGGTACAGTAGGGAAGAGGTTAGGGCTCTAAGGCCACTTGAGTTCCTCCACATCAAACTGGTCAAACCACATGCTTATGGAGCTGCCTTTGTACATAGGGGCATAGTCATGGTAGAACATAAAAGAGTCTTCACCAAACTATTGGCATTAATGTTGGAGGAGAACTCTTCTCCATCAGGATTCCAAATAATCCAAAAGGGGTTCAGTAGGGTTGAGGCTAGGGCTCAAAGGCCACTTGAGTTTCTCCACACCAAACTGGTCAAACCATGTGTTTATGAAGCTGGCTTTGAACACGGGGGCACAGTCATGATGGAACAGAAAAGGGTCTTCACCAAACTGTTACCACTAATTTTGGAGGAGAACACCTTGCCATCAGGATTCCAAATAATCCAAAAGGGGTTCAGTAGGGTTGAGGCTAGGGCTCTAAGACCGTTCGAGTTCCTCCACAGCAAACTGGTCAACCCATGTGTTTATGAAGCTGGCTTTGAACACGGGGGCACAGTCATGATCAACAGAAAAGGGTCTTCACCAAACTGTTACCACTAATTTTGTAGGAGAACACTTCACCATCAGGATTCCAAATAATCCCAAAGGGGTTCAGTAGGGTTGAGGTCAGGTCTAAGGCCATTCGAGTTCCTCCACACCAAACTGGTCAAACCATGTCTTTATAGAGCTGGCTTTGAACACAGGGGCGCAGTCATGCTGGAACAGAAAAAAGGACCTTCACCAAACATTTACCACAAGGTTGGAGGCACAATTGGCTAAAATGTCTTTGTATGTTGTAGTATTAATACAACCCTTCAGTAGGGTTGTGGTCAGGGCTCTATGAAGGCCACTAGAGTTCTTCCATATCAAACTGATCGAACCATGTCGCAAAGGAGCTGGCTTTGCCATGCTAGAATAGAATAGCATCTTCACCAAACTGTTACCACAAGGTTGGAAGATCACAATTGTCTACACTGTCCTTGTATGCCACAGTATGACAGTACCCTTCACTGGAAATACCTAAACTCGTATTTTTGGAGGGGTGTCCAATACTTTAGGCCATATAGTTGGTGTGATGGTCAGCTATCCATCCACAGTGTACATTCTTCTGTGAAAATAAACTCAACAAACAGAGAAAATGATGATGATGATGATGATGGTGCTAGATATGTCAGTACTGATGTTATATTTTCAAGAAGCAAGCCTAGGGAAGGGTTATCTGGATACTAATAATTTGTAGGCCACCAAGAATCAACGGTAATATTGTTCTCTCTGTTTGTAGAACCAAAAGTAATCATGGTTACTAGGACACCAAAAGGATTTGCGACTCTAGGCTGTGTATAATTTCACCGACAACTATCAGATAGTCAAATAAAAGTTACGGTTGGACAGTAAGTACGTATGTGGTGGGATCATGAGGTTGTTAACCACTAACTAAGATGTATCTGTCACATTTGTGCAATACCGGAACTCTTCCTGAACATCATTATTCTTGCAGCGAGCATTTATACAAAACTCTGGAGAGATGATGGCGTCATGGATGGCTCCTGCACTGGGCCGAATGTGGTAGCTTTGCATCTCGGCAGCAAGGCTGAGGAGGCCGCTTGATACAAAACAGCATTTGTGTTTAAGAATAATCTTGTTTGTCAGAGATAGTATGTGACATTTAGAGTGCAAAATACAAAAATGTATACAGTGACGGAAATAAGTATTTGATCCCCTGCTGATGTTGAATGTTTGCGCACTCACAAAGAAATGATCGGTCTACAAATCGAATGTTCAGTGTATTGTAACACTGAGAGACAGAATAGCAACAACAAATTCAGCAGAAATGCATGTCTAACAAATGATGACTGATCTGCATGTTCATGAGGGAAATACAGTGGGGCAAAAAAGTATTTAGTCAGCCACCAATTGTGCAAGTTCTCCCACTTAAAAGATGAGAGAGGCCTGTAATTGGCATCATAGGTAGACCTCAACTATGAGAGACAAAATGAGAAAAAAAACCCAGACAATCACATTGGCTGATCTGGAAAGAATTTATTTGCAAATTATGGTGGAAAATAAGTATTTGGTCACCTACAAACAAGCAAGATTTCTGGCTCTCACAGACCTGTACCTTCTTCTTTAAGAGGCTCCTCTGTCCTGCACTCATTACCTGTATCAATGGCACCTGTTTGAACTTGTTATCAGTATAAAAGACACCTGTCCACAACCTCAAACAGTCACACTCCAAACTCCACTATGGTGAAGACCAAAGAGCTGTCGAAGGACACCAGAAACAAAATTGTAGACCTGCACCAGGCAGGGAAGACTGAATCTGCAATAGGCAAGCAGCTTGGTGTGAACAAATCAACTGTGGGAGCAATAATTAGAAAATGGAAGACATACAAGACCACTGATAATCTCCCTCGATCTGGGGCTCCACGCAAGATCTCACCCCGTGGGGTCAAAATGATCACAAGAACGGTGAGCAAAAATCCCAGGACCACACGGGGGGACCTAGTGAATGACCTGCAGAGAGCTGGGACCAACGTAACAAAGGCTACCATCAGTAACACACTACGCTGCCAGGGACTCAGATCCTGCAGTGCCAGACGTGTCCCCCTGCTTAAGCTAGTACATGTCCGGGCCCATCTGAAGTTTGCTAGAGAGCATTTGGATGATCCAGAAGAGGATTGGCAGAATGTCATATGGTCAGATGAAACCAAAATAGAACTGTTTGGTAGAAACACAACTCATCACGTTTGGAGGAGAGAGAATGCTAAGTTGCATCCAAAGAACACCATACCTACTGTGAAGCATGGGGGTGGCAACATCATGCTTTGGGGCTGGGACCAGGACGACTGATCCATGTACAGGACAGAATGAATGGGGCCATGTATCGTGTGATTTTGAGCGCAAACCTCCTTCCATCAGCAAGGACATTGAAGATGAAACATGGCTGGGTCTTCCAACATGACAATGACCCCAAACATACCACCAGGGCAACGAAGGAGTGGCTTCGTAAGAAGCATTTCAAGGTCCTAGAGTGGCCTAGCCAGTCTCCAGATCTCAACCCCATAGAAAACCTTTGGAGGGAGTTGAAAGTCCGTGTTGCCCAGCGACAGCCCCAAAACATCACTGCTCTAGAGGAGATCTGCATGGAGGATGGGCCAACATACCAGCAACAGTGTGTGCCAACCTTGTGAAGACTTACAGGAAACGTCTGACCTCTGTCATTGCCAACAAAGGATATATAACAAAGTATTGAGATGAACTTTTGATATTGACCAAATACTTATTTTCCACCATAATTTGCAAATAAATTCTTTCCAAATCAGCCAATGTGATTGTCTGGATTTGTTTTCTCATGTTTCCTCTCATAGTTGAGGTCTACCTATGATGCCAATTACAGGCCTCTCTCATCTTTGTAAGTGGGAGAACTTGCACAATTGGTGGCTGACTAAATACTTTTTTGCCCCACTGTAAGTATTTGATCCCCTATCATTCAGCAGGATTTCTGGCTACCAGGTATCTTTCATACAGGTAACAAGCTGAGATTAGAAGCAGTCTCTTAAAGGGAGTGCTGCTAATCTCATTTTGTTACCTGTATAAAAGACACCTGTCCACAGGATCAATCAAACAATCAGATTCCAAACTCTCCACCATGGCAAAGACCAAAGAGCTGTCCAAGGATGTCAGGGACAAGATTGTAGACCTACACAAGGCTGGACTGGGCTACCAAACTATCACCAAGCAGCTTGGTAAGAAGGTGACAACAGTTGGTGCAATCATTCACAAATGGAAGAAACACAAAACAAGTGTCAGTCTCCCTAGGTCTGGTGCACCATGCAAGATCATGCTGCTTTATTTTATGTGTTTTGGATTTTTTTTCAGTATACATATTTATTATTGATTGTTTCACTATATATTGCTTTGATATTTTATATATCCATCACACCATTTTCATTGATGTCATATGTCACTGTGTGAATTGTGATTCAGCACTTGTCACCTTGTTATTTATTATATGTATGTCCCACTACTGGGATCCACTTTGTGGACACGTTTGCTGTGAGTAATTTATCCCATTTTTGGGATTGGGTATTTATTGTTTGTCACTTGGCAATAGGGTCTGAATTCGTGACCCACTGGGTTTTTTTGCACCATTTTGCACAATTTATTTGCACTTTATATAGATCCCAGTAGGATCTCCTTTACTTTCACCATTATTGTTAATATATATTTGTTTATTCATTTATTTATTTTAATTATATATATTAATTAATTATTTATGTAGTTTTGTAGCGCTGCACCATATGGTACTCATTATATGACATTATTCTTTTAAGGTAAAGGGTTTGAGTGCTAGCAGCTTTGCTAGGGTAGAGTTCAGTCATTTAGCGCAGGAGGAACCACTACACCAATTATCCTGCTGTTTTTATGAGGATTTAAAGGCAAATTTGTCTTTATTGCATATTAACATCGAGTTTTACGTAACGAAATACAATAGTGATAGCATATACATGGAGGTAAATGTACAGAAATCTCAAACGAGAGGATGATCCAGGAAAGTAATATACAGTGGGGATCGAAAGTTTGGGCACCCCAGCTAAAAATTTATATTAATGTGCATAAAGAATCCAAGGAAAGATGGAAAAATCTCCAAAAGGCATCAAATTACAGATTAGACATTCTTATAATATGTCAACCAAAGTTAGATTTTATTTCCATCATTTACACTTTCAAAATAACAGAAAACAAAAAAATGGCGTCTGCAAAAGTTTGGGCACCCTGCAGAATTTATAGCATGCACTGCCCCCTTTGCCATGCTGAGACCTGCAGTGTCATGGATTGTTCTCAATCATCGTCTGGGAAGACCAGGTGATGTCAAGCTCAAAGGTTTTAAATGCCCAGACTCATCTGACCTTGCCCCAACAATCAGCACCATGGGTTCTTCTAAGCAGTTGTCTAGAAAACTGAAACTGAAAATAGTTGACGCTCACAAAGCTGGAGAAGGCTATAAGAAGATAGCAAAGCGTTTTCAGATGTCAATATCCTCTGTTCGGAATGTAATTAAGAAATGGCAGTCATCAGGAACAGTGGAAGTTAAAGCAAGATCTGGAAGACCAAGAAAAATATCAGACAGAACAGCTCGCAGGATTGTGAGAAAAACAATTCAAAACCCACGTTTGACTGCACGATCCCTCCAGAAAGATCTGGCAGACACTGGAGTTGTGGTACACTATTCCACTATAGATACTTGTACAAATATGGTCTTCATGGAAGAGTCATCAGAAGAAAACCTCT
This sequence comes from Staurois parvus, assembly GCF_062004578.1. Lineage (NCBI taxonomy): Eukaryota > Metazoa > Chordata > Amphibia > Anura > Ranidae > Staurois > Staurois parvus. The sequence goes on from NW_028318173.1 coordinate 1,735,782, forward strand.
TCTACGTCCTCACCACAAAAATCATCGTTTAAACTTTGAAAATGAACATATAGACAAGCCTGATGCATTTTGGAAACAAGTTCTGTGGACCGATGAGGTTAAAATTAAACTTTTTGGCCGGAATGAGCAAAGGTACGTTTGGAGAAGAAGGGGCACAGAATTTAATGAAAAGAACCTCTGTCCAACTGTTAAGCATGGGGTTGGATCAATCATGCTTTGGGGTTGTGTTGCAGCCAGTGGCACAGGGAACATCTCACGAGTAGAAGGAAAAATGGATTCAATAAAATTTCAGCAAATTTTGGATGGTAACTTGATGCCATCTGTGAAAAAGCTGAAGTTAAAGAGAGGATGGCTTCTACAAATGGATAATGATCCTAAACACACCTTGAAATCCACAGGGGATTACATCAAGAGGCGTAAACTGAAGGTTTTGCCATGGCCTTCACAATCTCCTGACCTCAACATAATTGAAAATCTATGGATAGACCTTAAAAGAGCAGTGTGTGACAGACAGCCCAGAAATCTCAAAGAACTGGAAGACTTTTGTAAGGAAGAATGGGCAAAGATACCTCAAACAAGAATTGAAAGACTCTTGGCTGGCTACAAAAAGCATTTACAAGCTGTGATACTTGCCAAAGGGGGCAGTATAAGATATTAACTCTGCAGGGTGCCCAAACTTTTGCAGACGCCATTTTTTTGTTTTCGGTTATTTTGAAAGTGTAAATGATGGAAATAAAATCTAACTTTTGTTGACATATTATAAGAATGTCTAATCTGTAATTTGATGCCTTTTGGAGATTTTTCCATCTTTCCTTGGCTTCTTTATGCACATTAATACAAATTTTTAGCTGTGGTGCCCAAACTTTCAATCCCCACTGTACATAATGCTCTATAGTGGAAAAAAAACAGGACCAATCATATTTGTTACAGAGATGCCAAAAACAGAATTTCCAGGGGGATACCCCTGGATGAGACATGGGGAACTAAAGAAATACCTCTGTATAATACAACATACAACCCAAACAAGAGAAAAGATATAGTATAGAAAGAAAAGAGAGAAGTTGGTGTTGGAGATAGTAGAGGAAAACAAGAGAGAGGCGTTGGGAGTCGAGGGCAGCAAGGGTCAGAATCAAAACGGTCCACCACAAGGATCCTATCGGCGAAGCCCAGTGGCTCTCAGACAGACATGGGCGGTAAGGACAAACTGGTGGTCGCAACGCAGTGGACTGGACAGACAAGACTCAACTCCATTAGGACACTACGGGAGAACTCAGTCCCTAACCCTGAAGGGGCGTACAATCTAAGGTGTATATATATATATATATATATATATATATATATATTAAAAAACAGCAGCTCATTGGGTTTATTATTTCATTACTTTGTTTCACCGGTACGTAAGCGCGTAGTTTGTACACTCATAGAGCGTCAAATTGTTTATAGACCATTGAAATTGTTGTATCTGTTTGATACGTGCCCATAAAAACTGTTGGCCATGTCCGAAATTCAGAGCTGTCCTGTACCACAATTCCTGTTGTGTTATCTTAAATAGGCCCTCCTAGTTCTTCTCATGGACTATAGAATGAGTAACCCTTATGGTAAACAGAGTGGGAGTGGTTGAGTAGTTTAGAAGAAGACAACGGGCTGGGAGTGGTTGAGTAGTTTAGAAGTAGACAACGGGCTGGGAGTGATTGAGTAGTTTAGAAGAAGACAACGGGCTGGGAGTGGTTGAGTAGTTTAGAAGAAGACAACGGGCTGGGAGTGGTTGAGTAGTTTAGAAGTAGACAATGGGCTGGGAGTGATTGAGTAGTTTAGAAGAAGACAAAGGGCTGGGAGTGGTTGAGTAGTTTAGAAGAAGACAACGGGCTGGGAGTGGTTGAGTAGTTTAGAAGAAGACATATCCAAATACCACCCACAACATACTCTCTGCTCCTCACAAGACCTCCTACTCTCTAGTTCCCTGGTCTCCTCCTTCCATGCCTGTCTCCAGGACTTCTCCAGGGCTTCCCCCATCCTCTGGAACTCCCTACCCCAATCCATCAGACTATCACCTACTCTCCTCTCCTTTAGGCACCCTGAAAACCCACCTCTTCAGGGAAGCCTACCCCGCCCTCAGCTAATTGCCGATCTCCTCCACTCTTCCTACCACTCCATCCTCCACAGCCATTCCTCCCGTACCACTATCCCGTCCCTCCTAGATTGTAAGCTCCAAGGAGCAGGGCCCTCGAACCCCTCGTGTATCGCATTGTATTGTCATTGTACTGTCTTGTGTATTGTCTCCCATTGTAATGTACAGCGCTAAGCAAACTGTTGGCGCTATATAAACACTGTATAATAATAATAACAGGCTGGGAGTGATTGAGTAGTTTAGAAGAAGACAATGGGCTAGGAGTGGTTGAGTAGTTTAGAAGAAGACAACGGGCCAGGACTGACACTAGTCAGTTTATAAAAATACTGTGTGTTCTCAGCCTACAACAGGACAAGGAGCTCTGCTGCCTGGTCCATGTCTCCATTGCTGGGCATCAGACACCGGGCTCCCTCTGCTCCTATTCCTCAACAGTGGGACCTCTCTGCTACCCAACCTGCTCAGGAGACTGCGGCACTTCCCTGTCGCAGCACCTGTCTTACTAGGGAGCAACTTGGCGCTGCCTGTTTCTGCCGCATTAGGTTGTAGAAATTGAGTGCTTTTCTTTGATTGCTTGCCTAATGGAAAAGAGTACCTGTGTTCTTCAGAGTATCAGGCATGGATCGTAGCGCAGGTAGCGGGTATACCGTAAGGAAGTCCAGAAGCTGTTGGTGGTCAGGGCAGGTGTCCAACGAAGCATCCAACTCCAGAGCATCCTCTGATCCAACTGGCTGTCATGGTATGGAGATCTATGTGAGCACCACATGCCCAGGTCTCTGAGTTTGTGATGGCCCTTTGATTCCTGTACCCTCACCTTGACGTGTGTGTTGCTGTCTGCCTTGCCTTGCCTTTGGATTCTCCTGTTATTGACCCCTTGTCTGTATTAATTTTATTAGCTGACTGCCCTGACTTTGGATTGTGTCTGGAATATATTTTGTCTGCGGCCTCCCTCAACCATGAACTGTTTCTGGATTATGCTTCATCTGACACCTGCCCTGACCACCACCAGCTTCTGTATTTCCTTACAGTATACCCGCTAGCTGTGCTATGATCCATGCCTGATACTCCTGAAGAAAACAGGTACTCTTTTCCTTTAGGCAAGCAATCAAAAGAAAGCCTCTACAACCTAATTAAGCAGACTGCGGGGCACCAGTGCATAACTCCAGCTTCTGCTGGATTGCCTTCACAACCCAACCACAGCACATTTCCTCTAGCAGTGTATGACCTTTTTGTGATCAGCTTTGGGCCACAGTCATTTGCTGGTCATTTAGCCCTGCAGCTCAGGTCTCATGTCAAGTGCACACCTGCCCTAATCAAGTAAGTGCCTAAACAGTCTGCTGGACATTTAGCCTGTGGCCGATCAACAGGGTTTTGAGTTTGCCCATGCCCTGGATAGAGAGCTTGCCTTGAATTATTTGTCAAACTGCTACCGTGGGGTTGGAAGCAGAACTGTCTAAAATGTCTTTGTATGGTGTAGTATTAGCACAACCATTCAGTAGAGCTGAGGTCAGGGCTCCGTGTAAGGCACTTGAGTTCCTCCACACCAAACAGGTCAACCCACAGTCATGGTGGAACATAAAAGAGCCTTCACCAAAATGTTGGCACTAATGTTGAATTATTTCTGTGAATTATTTTGACTGTGTTTGTCATGTTTATTCTGACCTGTTATCTCTGCTACTGAAGATAATTTCTCCTTTTACTTGTCTGAGATTTTATTTACAGTGGAAGTAAACCCAATTTTGTATCTTCTATCCACAGTTAAGTCGTTAGTAAGACATTACCTGTAGGTACTGGAAATATCCCCTAAACGAGCACCGTTTAGGAGATATTTACTGCAGAAGTACCGCCGCATGTGCACTTTGACTTGGGCGTCGTGCTGTCCTTTGAGAGAGCCGTGGCCGAAACTCCCGCATACATGAGTGGGAACGACGACATCGAGGCTCGGCCAATCAGATGGCTGCACCTTGCAAACCTCGCAAAGGTAGACCAGGTGCAGATGGAAGCTTTTGTGCACTGTTTAGGAGATATTTACTGCAGAAGCACCGGTGATGTCACCGCACATGCGCACTTCGAATTGGGCGTCGTGCTGTCCATTGAGAGACCGAAACTCCCACACGCATGAGTGGGAGCGAGGACATCGCGGCTCAGCCAATCAGATGGCTGCACCTTGCAAACCTCGCAAAGGTAGACCAGGTGCAGATGGAAGCTTTGGGAAGCCATGACAGCGCTCCACTGAAGGGCTTTGTTTTTCAGGTCTTTCGTAATGTGCAAATATGCAATGCAGGGGGAATTTTTTTTTGGTTTACTACCGTTGTAAGATCTGTGTCCATGTTCTCTGGGATCAAACCCAGTCTAAAAATATGCAGGAATAATCCAGTACATGATGAGACAGCTTAGGATCTAGGTCATGAGCAGACAGACTTACCTGTTGATCAATCACAGGCTGAATGTCTAGCAGTCTACTTAAACACTCCTGTTTGGAGCAGGTGTGCAATGACTTCAGCAGTGCTTTGTAACCAGCAGATGGTGAAGTCTCAAGGCTAACTACTCAAAGGAAGAGAATCCAGTAAAATGTGGGACAATACTGAATGTATGAAGGATAGGGAAACAGGTGGAAAAGAATGTCCCACCAAAAGGCTAACTACTCAAAGGAAGAGAATCCAGTAAAACGTGGGACAATACTGAATGTATGCAGGATAGGGAAACAGGTGGAACGAATGTCCTACCAACTTGGGGGAAAATCATAAGGCATGTAAAAACTCTTCTAATATAATGTGTGTACCACAGCTCCATACACGTAAACAAAACTAGGATCGGTTTTGATGGAAGTCACTTATCTTGTGAGGTTTTGGATGGTAGAATGAAACAAAAGCACTTAGAGGAAAAACTACAAACGTGGGGAAAATATACAAGAACGACACTAATGTGCAAAAGAAAGAAATACGTAAAGATATTTTCCTGGGAATTTCACAAAGGCAAAGAATTTTAAAAAATCATAAGAAACCCCATGAATAAAAGGAGCCTCTTTTCCCTGCAAACTAGAGAAGCTGGATTCCTCCAGATATTTGTCATCCTCTGGGACAAGTGATATTTTGAGAAGACTGATTCATTTTTGCCTTTCTCCAAAAATGTTCCGGTACGATAAATGTACTGTATGTTATCTATAACAGGGGCCCTCAGAGGCTCAGTAGCCACAATGTAGTTCTCATTTTCCATTGACCCGATCCCAAGGGGCCCAGTAGGATGTGTTCCATACTCATCTACCTGTTGTGTTGAAAAATTCACATAAGCGTGGTTTCCGGTAGAGTTTAATCTGAAGGCCCAAATTTTAATATAGTGCAGTCCAATCCACAGATGTGGTGGCTGCATTTGTTTTCTCTATTTTAGGCTTTTTTTTACTTTATTTTCACATGGAGATCTGGTCACTAACACGCCTTCTGTCTCAGGGTGGCTGCAATCACTCGTCCACTAAATCTCTGGAGGAGCAATGTAGCCACCCTTAGGCTGGCCATACACTATACAATTTTCTGTCCAATTTCTGCTCAATTTCCTTTAGATTTACCTTCAACTATGTAGTGCAAGAGCCTACCTAATTGGATACAATTGAAAGTGTTGTTTAGGTTTGACCTCCTATTATAATGTATATAATGTTTTTGGTAAATCTAAACCAAAAATCTCAAGAAAATTGTATAATGTATGGCCAGCCTTAGACAGCAGCATTGTACCCCATGAAGTGTTAGACAGACTACTAGATTTCGATGGACTTTGCATAGTGACTAAGCGGGGTGAGCTTAAGAATTCATCCGAATAGAAGTTCAGATGGACCTTGACTCAAAACCTCAGTTTTGTCAAAGTTTTGGAAATTGCTTCTTGTGTTCATTGAGATATTGCTTAAAATCTTAGTTTTCAAAAAGGGTGTGTTCATTTATTGCTGAGCACTGTATATATACTATATGTATATATATGTATATAATATAATTTATTTATATTTAATATATTATTCTATAGATTGTGTGTGTGTATATATATATATATATAATTATTATTATTACTATTACACTAATATATATATATATATATATATATATATATATATATATATATAATGTATTTATTTATTTATTTTTTTATAGTAATTTTGGATTATATATAATAATAATTTGTTGTACACACACAAATAAATGTATGTATATGTATATGTATATATATATATATATATATATATATATATATAATGAAAGTAAATTGAAACAAATGTATATATATATATATATATATATATTTATTTTATTATAGTATTTTATAGAATATATATATATATATACACAATCTATAGAATAATATAATAAATATAAATAAATTATATACATACATATATATACATATAGTATATATATCGTGCTCAGCAATAAATGAACACACCCTTTTTGAAAACTAAGATTTTAAGCAATATCTCAATGAACACAAGAAGCAATTTCCAAAATGTTGACAAAAATCAGGTTTTGAGTCAAAGTCCACCTATACTTCTATTCAAACGAATTCTTAAGCTCACCCGTTAGTCACTATACAAAGTCCATTGAAATCTACTAGTCTGTCTAACACTTCATGGGGTACAATGCTGCTGTTTAAGGCTGGCCATACATTATACGATTTTCTTGAGATTTATTTTTACATTATAATAATAGTGATAATAATTATATTAATAATATATATTTATTTATTTATTTGTTTCAATTTTCTTTTATTATATATTTTATATATAATAATAATTATTAGTATTATTAATAACTGTTATTATTATTATTATTGTTGTTATTATTATATAAAATAGATAATTGGCTATTTAATGTGATAATGACATACACATAAAATAATACATTTTAGATAGATAGATAGATAGATAGATAGATAGATAGATAGATAGATAGATAGATAATAGATAGATATATAGATAGATAGATTAATAGATAGATAGATAATAGATAGATAATAGATAGATAGATAGATAGATAGATAGATAGATAGATAGATAGATAGTTTATAGATAGATAGATAGATAGATAGATAGATAGATAATAGATAGATATATAGATAGATAGATTAATAGATAGATAGATAATAGATAGATAATAGATAGATAGATAGATAGATAGATAGATAGATAGATAGATAGTTTATAGATAGATAGATAGATAGATAGATAGATAGATAGATAGATAGATAGATAGATAATAGATAGATGATAGATAGATAATAGATAGATAGATAGATAGATAGATAGATAGATAGATAGATAGATAGATAGATAAATAGATAGATAGATAATAGATAGATAAATAGATAGATAGATAGATAATAGATAGATAAATAGATAGATAATAGATAGATAGATAATAGATAGATAGATAGATAGATAGATAGATAGATAGATAATAGATAGATAGATAGATAATAGATAGATAGATAATAGATAGATAGATAATAGATAGATAGATAGATAGATAGATAGATAGATAGATAGATAGATAGATATAAAGGTGAGAAGACACTGAATACATTTTAATTGTTTGAGATTTTTACAATACTTTACAGTGATATATTTTCTTTTGATAGCAGCATGTCGTATGTGCTGGTATATTTGTTAAAAAAGCGTGCCAATTTTTAAGCAAATCAGTTATTCTGCAGACAATTTTTGTTAAAAAGTCTTCTTTATAAACCTATACGTTATCCTCTCTGCTATTAGCACAAAGGTTTATTGCTGAGGAATTTGCCCTGTAAATGTAATCAAAGGAACACAAATCTCCAGCTTTTTTTTATTTCGTGGATTCCTCCCTTTGGATAGTCTAGAAAATGGAACCTTTACTAATTAAAAATGTAATGATTACCAATCACCCTCTGCACAGGTATCCCTAGCCGCTGCCTGTGTCCTGTCAACTCCACCAAAAAAAATTCCAGCCACTCCCATCCAATTTTATGATAACTGTAAACTTTACTCACCCTTAGCATCTTCTTAAAGTTGAAACATTTTATTTAAATCCCTTTTTTTTTTTGGGGGTGCGCCAGGGGTTTGTTTTCTTACTTGTCTTTAGCCTAATAGGCACAAATAAGAACCAATCACGTCGTATTCTGCCACCCAGAGCTAAGACAGCCGACTACGACGTTTTCCTACAGGGTTATACGAACCGGAGAGTCATATTTTCCAAAGTGACTCGTTACTGCAGAAATTAGCACGAATGTCGGAGCTCGAATTCTTATTTATTTATTTAAATTTTTGAGAAGTTGCAGGGCCGTGGGATCAAAAAACACGAGCCCCCCCCACCCCCTCAAGTCGAAGAAGCAACAACTCTTAGAGAATCGTGCCGACATTGTTCAGGGCCGATAGTCTGTCGCACTGATACCATTCTATGTTTAACTGGCTGCGCTCGGATGAATTTCCATTTCTAAATGCTCCTTTTCATACTTTGTGGGGCCTTATTCCCCAGAAGGGGGCTGAAGCTGAGCTGGACGTGTACCAGATCATTCTCGTCTTCCCTTGAGTACACCCCAATGGAAAACATGCTTGTGCTTCACTCCAGTTGTGTTTCTGCTGCCTAGTTTAGTCAGTTCATTGCAAATATTTTTGAGCGCAGTTGTCCCCAGTGACTTTCTCCAGTGAAGCTTTGCCTGCTATAAAAACAATATGCTGCACATTGGCCCCTGACCTATAACAAACGAGTGTGTCCACTGTCACATTCATCAACCTTTTTTTTTTTTCTTCCAAAGCACGGGGATGTTTTCAGATTCTCTGACCGATGGTATCTTCAGTGAGACCCAAGAGCTGCAACATCGTTCCAAATAAAAATGTAAAAGATGTTGGCAAGCTTGAAATTATTAAGCAAGCAGAATGCTGAAGTGTATGTAAGGGCACAAAAGAAAAAAAAAATACACGCCCACTTTCTTGCATTTTATCAGTTTAAAGACCCTTCCAGTGCAAGGAAAATACCTGTTGATCTGGTTAACGTCCACCCCAGGACCAGAAGTCAGAAACTTTAGCTTCAGTTATAGCAGCACTCATTCCCTTAAGGCGAGCAGACCTACCGGTGCTTGGTTGCCCCAGTACCAGAGGTCAGAAACTAGACCTGGTGAGGGTTGCTCCACCAACAGCAGCCCTCCTATTCCGTTAAGACAAGCAAGCTACTACTGGTGCTTGGTTGCCTTGGTACTAGAGGTCAGAAACTAGACCTGGTGAGGGCAGCTTCACCAACAGTGGCCCTCCCATTCCGTTAACACAAGCAAACTACTACTGGTGCTTGGTTGCCTTGGTACTAGAGGTCAGATACTAGGCCTGGTGAGGGTAGCTTCACCAACAGTGGCCCTCCCATTCCGTTAACACAAGCAAACTACTACTGGTGCTTGGTTGCCTTGGTACTAGAGGTCAGAAACTAGACCTGGTGATGGTAGCTTCACCAACAGTGGCCCTCCCATTCCGTTAAGACAAGCAAGTTACTGCTGGTGCTTGGTTGCCTTGGTACTAGAGGTCAGATACTAGACCTGGTGAGGGTAGCTTCACCAACAGTGGCCCTCCCATTCCGTTAAGAGAAGCAAACTACTACTGGTGCTTGGTTGCCTTGTTACTAGAGGTCAGAAACTAGACCTGGTGAGGGTGGCTCCACCAACAGCAGCCCTCCTATTCCGTTAAGACAAGCAAGCTACTACTGGTGCTTGGTTGCCTTGGTACTAGAGGTCAGATACTAGACCTGGTGAGGGTAGCTTCACCAACAGTGGCCCTCCCATTCCGTTAAGACAAGCAAACTACTACTGGTGCTTGGTTACCTTGGTACTAGAGGTCAGATACTAGACCTGGTGAGGGTAGCTTCACCAACAGTGGCCCTCCCATTCCGTTAGGAGAAGCAAACTACTACTGGTGCTTGGTTGCCTTGTTACTAGAGGTCAGAAACTAGACCTGGTGAGGGTGGCTCCACCAACAGCAGCCCTCCTATTCCGTTAAGACAAGCAAGCTACTACTGGTGCTTGGTTGCCTTGGTACTAGAGGTCAGATACTAGACCTGGTGAGGGTAGCTTCACCAACAGTGGCCCTCCCATTCCGTTAAGAGAAGCAAACTACTACTGGTGCTTGGTTGCCTTGTTACTAGAGGTCAGAAACTAGACCTGGTGAGGGTGGCTCCACCAACAGCAGCCCTCCTATTCCGTTAAGACAAGCAAGCTACCACTGGTGCTTGGTTGCCTTGGTACTAGAGGTCAGATACTAGACCTGGTGAGGGTAGCTTCACCAACAGTGGCACTCCCATTCCGTTAAGACAAGCAAACTACTACTGGTGCTTGGTTACCTTGGTACAAGAGGTCAGAAACTAGACCTGGTGAGGATAGATTCATCAACAGCCACCCTCCCATTCCGTTAAGACAAGCAAGCTACTACTGGTGCTTGGTTGCTTTGGTACTAGAGGTCAGAAACTAGACCTAGAGAGGATAGCCTCACCAACAGCAGCCCTCCCATTCCGTTAAGACAAGCAAGCTACTGGTACTTGGTTGCCTTGGTACTAGAGGTCAGAAACTATAACTAGCAAGTGTAGCTTCACCAACAGCATCCTCCATTCTCTTAAGATGAGTAAACCTACTGGTACTTAAAGACCCCCTGACCAACAAGCTGCTATGAGAAATCTTCCCATAATCTGACCCAGTTGACGTAGAACTAGGCGGTGGGGTGGGTGGGACAGTCTTTTTCTCTCCTCCACACTTTCGGAATGATCTCCCAGAAATCACCACTGTTCCTACCATTGCAGCTCCTCACAATCCACTTCCAATTAGGTTCCTTGTAACTACATTCATCCTCTCTCAGTTTTTAACCCCTGCCTCCTGGTTGCCTTGATACTAGAGGTTATAAACTATAGCTGATGACTGTAGCTTCACTTACAGCCTTCCCTTTCCCCAAGGCCAGTAGCCCTACTAGTACTTGGATGCCTTGGTACCAGATGTCAGAGACTATTGCTAGCAAGTGTAGCTTCACCTATAGCATTCCTCATTCCCTTAAGGCCAGTAGGCCTACCGGTAGTGTTCTGCCTTGGTACTAAAGGGCAGAAACTATAGCTAGCAAGCGTAGCTTCACCTATAGCATCCACCATTCTCTTAAGATGAGTAAACCTACTGGTACTAAAAGACCCCCCTGACCACCAAGCTGCCATGAAAAATCTTCCCATAATCTGACCCAGGTACTTAAAGACCCCCCCCCCCCCGACCACCAAGCTGCCATAGCAAATCTTCCCATAATCAGACCCATTTTACGTAGAACTAGGTGGTGGGTGGGTGGGACAGCCTTTTCCTCTCCTCCACTTTTTCGGAATGTTTTCCTAGAAATCACCACTGCTCCTATCCCTGCAGCTCCTCACAATCAACTTCCAATTAGCTTCCTTGCAACTACATTGACACTCTCTCAGTTTTTAACTCCTGCCAGGGGCGGACTGACCATTTGGAAACTCGGGCAGTGCTTGAGGGCCCGGGGTCAGTAGGGGGCTCCATGAGATGCCCCTGGTACCTTTTTCATAGGTTTTTTTAAGTTTGGGCAAGGACACAGGGGCCCCATGATCCCCTATTGTCCGGGGGCCCCATGAGTTGTCAGTCTGCCCCTGCTTCCTGGTTGCCTTGAAAACAGAGGTCATAAACTATAGCTGATGACTGTAGCTTCACTTACAGCCTCCCCTTTCCCCAAGGCCAGTAGCCCTACTGGTACTTGAATGCCTTGGTACCAGATGTCAGAGACTATTGCTAGCAAGTGTAGCTTCACCTATTGCATCCCTTATTCCCTTAAGGCCAGTAGGCCTACCGGTAGTGTGCTGCTTCGATACCAAAGGTCAGAAACTATAGCTAGCATGTGTAGCTTCACCTACATCATCCCCTATTCCCTTAAGGGCAGTAGGTCTACTGAAACTATAGCTAGCAATAGTAACTTCACCTATACCATCCGCCATTCCCTTAAGGTGGGTAGGCCTACCAATACCTGGTTTCCTTGACACCTGAGGTCAGAAACAGTAGCTAGCATGTGTAGTTTCACCTATACCATCTTCCATTCCCTTAAGGTGGGTAGGCCTACCAATACCTGGCTGCCTTGGTACCTGAGGTCAGAAACAGTAGCTAGCAAGTATACCTTCACCTATAGCAGCCACCATTCCCTTAAGGCAAGCAGGCCTACCAGTACTTGATTGCCCAGTACCAAAGGTCAGACACTATAGCTGATAAGTGTGGCTTCACATATAGCATCCCCTGTTCCTTTAGGGGGATTGGGCCCACCGGTACTTGGTTGCCTCAGGTACCAGAGGTCATAAACTATAGCTAGCAATTGTACCTTCACCTATAGCATCTGTTATTAAGGCAAGCAGACTTACTGGTACTTGTTTGCCCCAGTACCAAAGGTCAGGAGCTATAGCTGACGAGTGTAGCTGCATGTACAGCCTCACCCATTCCCTTAAGGCCAGTAGGCCTACCAGAACTAAGTTGCCTTAATACCAGTGGTCAGAAAATTCAGCTAGCAAAAGTACCTTTACCTATATCAGCCGCTATTCCCTTACGAAAAGCAGGCCTACCAGTACTTTGTTGTCCCAATTCCAGAGGTCAGAAACTATAGCTGGTGAGGGTAGTTTCACCTGTAGCAACCGCAATTACCTAAAGGCGAGCAGGCCTACCAGTACTTGGTTATCCTGCTATCAGAGGTTAGAAACTATAGCTGATGAGTGAAGCTTCACCTATAGCAGCCCCCATTCCTTTAGGGCGAGTAGGCACACTGGTACATGGTTGCCTCAGCACCAGAGGTCAGAAACTATAGCTAGCAAGTGTACCTTCAGCTATGACAGCCGCCATTTCATTAGGCGAGCAGACCTACCAGTACTTGGTTGTCTTGGTACCAAACATCACAAACTATAGATGGTGAGGGTAGCTTCACATACAGTATATCAGCCCAATTCTCTTAAGGGAGCAGGCCTACTGGTATTTGGTTGCCCCAGTACCAGAGGTCAGAATCTATAGCTGGTGACAGTAGCTTCACTTATACCATTCCCCATTCACTTAAGGCCAGTAGGCCTACCAGTACTTGGCTGCCTCGGTACCAGAGGTCAGAAACTACAGCTAGTAAGTATAGCTTCACCTACAGTATAACATCCCCCATTTCCTTTAGACCAGTAGCCTACCAGTACTTGGTTGCCTCAGTACCAGAGGCAAACTATAGCTAGCAAGTTTATCTTCACCCACAGCAGCTGCCATTCCCTTAAGGAGAGCAGGTCAACAGGTACTTGGTTGCCTTGGTACCAAAGATCAGAAACTATACCTAGCAAGTGTAGCTTCACTCACAGCAGCTGCCATATCCTTAAGGCAAGCAGGCCAACAGGTACTTGGTTGCCTTGGTACCAAAGATCAGAAACTATACCTAGCAAGTGTAGCTTCACTCATAGAAGCTGCCATTCCCTTAAGGTGAGCAAGCCAAAATGTACTTGGTTGCCTTGGTACCAAAGATCAGAAATTATACCTAGCAAGTGTAGCTTCACCCATAGCAGCTGCCATTCCTGTAAGGCAAGCAGACCAACATGTACATGGTTGCCTTGGTACCAAAGATCAGAAACTATACCTAGCAAGTGTAGCTTCACCCATAGCAGCTGCCATTCCCTTAAGGTGAGCAGGCCAACAGGTACATGGTTGCCTTGGTACCAAAGATCAGAAACTATAGCTAGCAAGTGTACCTTCACCTACAGGTGATAACCTATTCCCTTAAGCAAGTAGGCATACCGTTACTTGGTTGCCTCAGTACCAGAAGTCAGAAACTGCAGCTAGTAAGTGCACCTTCATCTAGAGCAGAAACCATTCCCTAAGGTGAGCAGGCCTCACTTTGAGCACTGCAGCCAATCTTTATCAGCTTTGTTTTGGGCTGATTAACAAACAGCATATTTGTGCTGAGTGGTGTCAGCCCTGCCCACTTGTCTTGTGCTGCACTACTGAAACCCTCATATTCTTCTATGCTATCAAGATATCAATTAGAAGGGATAATTAGACTCCTTGAGATAGCATATTAAGGCTTTGGTTTGCCTTGCTGGAGAAGCAGTTGCATTATAATTACAACATGTTCCTATTCACTTGAATAGGGTGTGTTCAGCCTGTCAAAAATTTTCCATGCCGCAACCATGACAATGTGTACAGACATGTGTGCTAGAAAAGTCAAAGTGGTTGAAATCCCTTACACAAACCTAGAGAAGTGACTGGCGTTGGCGTCAGGTGATACACAAACAAATACTCCTACATAAGTTGTACCTGTTTTCCTGTAGCCCCCTTTCCTCTACATCCGTTCAAAGTCCAGAGCGTACACAGCATTAATGAGCTTCTGAAGGCAGGAGGTGGCGATCTGATGCCACACACTGCACAGCATAGAGTAGAGTGTAATCTGAGACCTGAGTAGAAGGAATGGACACACACCCTCTACGTGATCCCACAGGGAAACAGCTGAGGCTGTTAATTGCCTGGTGTGTGCTGGAGGGGGTGGGGTGGGGGCAGGGCCATCTCCCAGGACTGTTTGGTGTTGGCATAGACTCTCAGAAGAGACTCATGCAAAGGAATGACAGAGGAGAAAGATATCACACTAGGTGCTTTGGGTTGAGGCAAGAACACACTATAGAAGGATATGCTTTGTTCATTTTTCTTTTCGAGGTTCACAATAACCTTAGCCTGCTGCTAGGTGGTCAATAAAAACACGGACCAACTACCTGTTTTTACTGCCTAAATGTGAATGAGAAGCTAGTGTACAAATGACAGATCTTGGGAGTTTTTTGACATGATTAACAGGCATTTTTTTTGCGCTTGTAAAACAGACATAACAAAACTATTTCAATAGTATATTTATAGGACCAAATGTAGCAAATAAGAATAGATCATCCTTAGAGTTTACATAAAATTTCTAATTTTGAATAAATCGGATGGACAGGTGTACATATAGAAGATTTACATGAGCCCAATATCAATGTATTTCCTTTTATTATTATTTATTTATTTATTTTTTTATCCTCAATAAGTGCTTCTCAAACTTTGGTCAGTTATATTCCATCATTCTGAACTTTGCCATGTCATAATAGTACCCAGTCTTTTGTGCCGCACGCACACCCACTTCCAGCCTTCGTTCTGTACTGAGCTGCCAGCTTAAATTCTAACCGGAACCCACATGTCCAAACATCCTGACAAGCCTAAAATAAGTTCCTAGGCTAAAGCTGGATTGCAACTTGGAGAAGATTCTGCCCCCAGTAGTGAATTTAGCTGGATACAGCATAATCGACCTCAGCACATAAATCTCCAAAAAAGACATCTCTAGGCGACGCTGGGATTACGATATTAATTCAAATGACTAAACACAATGAAACAATTATCGACTCAAAAAATAACCAAAAACAAAATAAACCAGACCCAATAAATAACCAGACAACTGTTAGATTCTAAGAAGGAGGGTCTACTAAGCTAAAGGTTCCACCATGATCCATCCTTGTCCTGAGTTGAACCCCACCAGCTCAAAGACAACTCCAAATTTGTCATTCGCTGCTTTCCCAAAGGGACCGAGCCCCCAGTAAACACAACCGATACCAGAAGGGGAAGCGCCATACCACCCAACAGGCCTCACGTTTATATACCCCAGTGTTCTATAGTCTCCCAAAGACCCAGTGACAATAAAACTGCCATTAAAATCTTCCCCTAATCTGACCCAGTTGACGTAGAAGTGCGTGGATGGGAGGGACAACCTTCTTCTCTCCAGCCCACTGTTCCACAGTCCCAAAAAAAAACCCTGATTACCAAACTGCCAAGACAAATCTTCCCTTAATCCAGTGTTTCTCAACTCCAGTCCTCATGGACCCCCAACAGGTCATGTTTTCAGGATTTCCATTATTTTGCACAGGTGATTTGATCAGTTTCACTGCCTTAGTAATTACCACAGCTCTTTCATCTGAGGGAAATCCTGAAAACATGACCTGTTGGGGGTCCATGAGGACTGGAGTTGAGAAACACTGCCTTAATCTGACCCAGGTGATGTAGAAGAAATTGGGGCACGGTAGATGGGACAGCCTTCTCTTGTCCTCCAGAAATCACCACAGATCCTACCCTTGTGGTTTCCCCCAACCATAAACCTCTAATTAGGTAAGGTCCATTTCATCTACACTGACACCTGAAAGAGATTTTAACCCTATCCAAAACCCTTAGATACACTTTATCTACAGTATAATGCTGGATTTTTCAACTTTGTTACCACCATTGAACCCACAAATTTAGACTGCATGGCATGGATTTGAAATGGTCACAGCAACCCTTTATTTAACCACAGTGGAACAAATAAAAATGCCATAAATAACCAAAAACAAAATAAACCAGACCCAATAAATAACTAGACAATTGTTGGATTTTAAGAGGGGATTTTTAGTATCTGCTAGGCCAAAGGCACGACTATGATACAACCATGCATTCGGCTGCACCCCACCAGTTTGAAGAAAGCTCCGAATTGACCATTTTCTGCTTTCCCAATGGACCAAGCCCCTAGTAAAGACAACTGATACCAAAAAAGGAAGCACCATACCACCCAAATGACGCCATATTTATAACCACCCAAGTCTGCCAAAGTCCCTCTAACCCCGGGCCGCCATGACAAATCTTACCATAATCTGACCCAGTTGACGTAGAAATAGGTGGTGGGTGGATGAATGACCTCCCAGAAATCACCACAGCTCCTACCCCTGCGGCTTCTCCCAACCATCAACCTTTGATCAGGTAAGGCCCCTTGCATCCACACTGACACTCTTTCACTTTTTAATCCTTCTCCACTCTATCCAAATCCAAAACCCTTAGACACACTTTAGCTATTAATACTGCTGGATTTGTCAGTTTCATTACCCCTATCGGACCCAAAGAAATACATAAACTGCATGGCATGGACTTGAATTATTTCTTAGCAGCCTTTTATTTAACCACAATGAAACATTTATTAAATGACAAAAAGCAAGATAAACCAGACAATTATTGGATTCTGGGGGAGGGGGGCAATGGGGGTGTCTTTGGTATCTGCTAGGCTAAAGGCTCAACTATGATCCAACCTCGCCCTTGGCTACACCGCACCAGCTTGAAGAAAGCTCCAATTGACCATTGTCTGTCTTCTCAATGGATCGAGCCTCTGGTAAAGACAACTGATGCCAAAAGGGGAAGCACCATACCATCCAAAGGGCCCTACATTTATATCCACCTAACTATTCCACAGTCCTCCAAACCTGTCAAGCTGCCATGACAAATCTTCCCTTAACCTGACCCAGTTGACATAGGGGTGGGTTGGTTGGCCGGTCAACTTTCTCCTCTCTCTCACACTTCCAAAATGAACACCCATCAATCACCATGGCAGCTATCCTGCAGCCCCTCCCAACCGGCAACCTCTAATTATATATGGACCCTTGCAACTTTTTACATTTTAACTCATATTTGGGACTATTCCTACAAAAACAAAATAAACAACACAATTGTTGGATTCCAAGAGGGGGGGTCTTTGGCATCTGCTAGGCCAAAGGCTCAAGTATGATCCAACGTTTCTTTTGGCTACACCCCATGAGCTTGAAGAAAGCTCCAAATTGACTTTTTTCTGTCTTCTCAATGGACCGAGCCTCCGGTAAAGAGAACTGATGCCAAAAGGGGAAGCACCATACCACCCAAAGCGCCCCACTTTCTATCCAGTCTACTATTCCACAGTCCCCCAAAGACCCCCTTCCCTGCCAAGCTGCCATGATAAATCTTCCCTTAATCTGACCCAGCTGACTTAGAAAAAATAGAAGCGGGTTGGTTGGCCAACTTTCTCCTCTCTCCCACACTTCCAAACTGAACTCCCAGCAGTCACCACGGCAGCTACCCCTGCAGCTCCTCCCGACCAGCAACCTCCAATTAGATAAGGAACCTTGCATCTACACTGACTTTTTACATTTTTATTCTTATTTGGGACTATTTCTCCTCCAGTCATGTAGCCTTATTGTTAATTTTTTTCCCTCCGGGTCCGTCTTTCTATTTAGTCTCCTATGCCATGCTGACTAAAATGAAAAATACATGTAACTGTGTAAAATAAAAAGCAGAGCTGTCATTGGTTATCAAATCTTGTGTTTCTCATGCAATTCAGCTGGCTGTAATAAACGGTTTTCTTTTGCTTACCTCTTAAGCTGGGAAATAGCCAGGAAATGTCTGATTATCATTATTCTGTTATTTTAAAGGAAAACACAAGTCTGTCTTGGTATATGCTGTAGGAGGCCCTTCAGTGCTGACTCCCCTTTGAGTGTTCCCTCTAGCCAAATGTAAGGCCAACATTAAGGAGAGGTATTTCCAGCAAAAAAAAGAAATTAAATACACCTCTACAATATGAAACTTGCCCCTGGGAGATGCCTTACATTATGAAAAATATTTTGAATCGACCATAAGATTTTACTATTGTAGATTAGTAGACAGTCGGGGAGGAAGAGAAAATCTCCTGCTGCTCACTACTGATGAAGGTTCTTTGAATTGTCAACCCCTTTTGAGGAACAAACTTGACTCCATAAAGATTAACACAAAAATGTCAAACTGATGTTCTTTGGGCTGCATGTGGCCCTCTTACTCCTTCCTCTTAGTCCTCCGCTAGTTTAAGAATTTAAATTGGATGAGGCTTCAAACTGTTTTATACTTTCATCAAAATATTCCCTGGTAATTCTGCCATGAAGGAACATTCTGTTATGGGGTCACAATGCTCTGTCTGTCGATAGTGCTTCTGAATCGTCACAAGTGATGGAGACAAGTGGCCGTTTCCACACACATATTGCAGGCGTAATCTACTGTTGTAACTTAAGGTCTTCCATGTACCTTAGGGTCTTCCATGTTGTAACTTAAAGTCCTCTGCACATTGCTATACACCCTTACATACTTCACTGTCTTGAAACCTACCAGAATTGACAGACTTTTGATCCAGTTACCAGGTCATTGCTGGAATCAATGCAACCTCAGGAATTCTGGAATGTAGACAATGTGGGCAGTTTGTGTGAGCTCATTTTTCTGATGCACTGTGGAGAGAAGAGGATTTGTGAACTCTGTGTGAAGGCGCCAAGAAGTTAGTGGGGCACAGTGACTGTCTTCTTGGGGCCGAGAAAGAGGACAATGTGCGGCAGACCTGCTGTGCCTCTGGGGGTTGAAGTTCTTCCTCACTTGCTTGCTTTCAAATGCCCTGGCTTCCTCTTTTCTAGATATGGCAATGGCAAGTCTGAACCTGTCAGACTTGAACAGAGATGGTAGCTTCTGCTTCTTTGTCCTCCTTTTTGACCTCCACTTAATCTGCATGTGGGGAAAGGGGGCAACAGCGTTATGTCATTTGATGGGTAATTCAGCCAAGGAGTATGGAAACATGGGAACAACTAAGGGAAGGTGGCAAGATTAGTTTCCCAGGGCACAGAAAAGGCAGGGCTGTACATTTTATTTGAGTTGGAAAAAATTGATGTGAACCCATCCCAAAAAACAGAGCAAATATAAATACTCAAGACCATGCACAAATGGTGCCTGTTTGTAGTTTTAATTGTGATAAAAGCATCTTCTGTGTTACATGGGAACTACTGAACTTAAGTCTGGTCAGCAGCCAGATTTAAGGCCCAACTGCAGGACACTTTAAAAATTCTTCCTTGCAATGGGGCTGCTCCTAGAGGTGATGGTAGGTAGGAAGGTAGATTTACGTACCCAATCCTCCACTCCTCTGCACTACTAGACTGATCTCCGCAGAGACTTCTCCCCCATGCTTCAGTGGTTTATGGTCCCTGTATCTTCAAGATGAATGCAGGGTTCCAACTTCAGGAAACTTTAAAATTCTTCCTTGCAGTGAGACTGCACCCAGGGAGGATGGAAAGGTGGATTTACTTACCCATTCCTACAATATTCTGCTCTGCTACACTGATCCCTACAGAGACTTCTTCCACATGATTCAGTGGTCTATGGTCCTGTCGTCATAAAGATGGATGCATGGTTCCAACTGCAGGAAACTTTAACATTCTTGTTTGCGATGGGACTGCACCCAGGAGGGATGGAAAAGTAGTATTACTTACCCATTCCTACACTCCACTGCACTGCTAGACTGGTCCCAGCAGAGACTTCTTCCCCATGCTCTACTAGTCTATGGTCCTGGTGTCATCGAGACAAATGAAGGGTCCCAACTGCAGGAAAATGTAAAATTCTTACTTGCAGTGGGACCCAGGGAGGATGGAAAGGTAGATTTACTTACCCAATCCTACACTTCTCTTGCTGTTTCATGACAGAAGGGCAGGACTATTCCTGGAGACTGTCAGGGCAGGAGCTGTGGAATGGACAGGCAGGCCTAATGGTAGGGTCACGCACCGACTGACGACAACCACCACCCTCAGACCGGAGTCCCTCAGGGTGCGGAGTCTAAGCTCCAGGCTGCCCTTCACCAGGGCCCCTGATGGTGGGGATGGACTTGATGCAGCAGGGACCAGGTCGCAGTCCCCGAGATACCCCAGATGCAGTAATGGCCACCGCCAATGGCGTATAGTGGGTAGGAACCAGATAAGAACGATAGCGTAGTCGGACAGGCCGGGTCGATAACAGCGGGACAGACAGTACAGAACGGTAAACAAGAATACACAGGTCACAAGCCAGGTTCAGCAACAGGAGGTCAGATAAAGGGATAAGGCTGAGAATAGTCTTAGACAAAGCCGAGTCAGTTTCCAGGAGAGCCACGAGAGTAGAATAAGAGCTGCAACAGCACTAACAAACAGGACACGAATGCAACGAGCAAGTGCAGACAACAGGCTTAAATGTGCTCAACCACACCCCTCTGGGGGATTGACCGCAGAGGCCTGAAAGCATAAAAGGCTCCCACCATGCTTTGCAGAAACCCAAGATGGATGCCAGCACATGGAGCAGCATAACCTCTGGGAATAGGTAGGACTTGACAGAGACCACCAGAACCCACAGCCAGAGCGACAGCTGAGTAAGCCTGGGACGATGTACCTACTTCTCACATTTTTATGGTAATCTCAGAAGGTGGAACCAAGCTCAATCTTTACAGAGGCAGTCAAGATTTGGATATAAATTGGGGCTTTCACATGATATAGCCTATGTTTATGTGTTTCTTTTTTTTTCATCATGTGGTCAGTTTGAATTGTCCTGGTTTAGTTTAATCTGCAAAATGATGATGTATTTGTTTCAATTATGTAGAACTAATGCAGTCCCTGGTGAGGTCTTCCTATGTAATTTGGCACTTAACTTGATTTGAGCTTAAGAAGCTTGGATTAATAGGTTTTTCTGAAGCTTGTTAGTTCAGGACAAAGTCCAGGCACAACAGCTTAATGGTTTCAGTGCGTTACAAAGCCTAATGGTTACAGAAAAGGTAAAACAGAACAGCTGGATATAATAATATTATATTATTATTTTTTTATCTAATTAATCTCTATTACATTTTTATTATTATTTTTATTATACACAGTTTATTTAGTGCCAACAGTTTGCGCATTGCTTTACAAAATAGAAGAAGACAGTGCTGGTTTCAATACAATGTAATAGCAAGAAGGTTCATAGGCTTTCAGTTTGAAAGGGAAGGTCAAGTCATACAGAAGGTAATAACTGGTAGGGATGACGGAGAAAGTAAATGTAGAGTTTATTGGGTGGAGGCGGACTAGGCCTCCCTGAAAAGATGAGTTTTCACGGATCTCCTAATACAAAGTTGGAGATATTCTATTCAAAACGAAAAATATGGTTACATTTTTAAGCCTTTTATAAGGAAATAACTGCAGCTTATAGTCATTTGGATGATCTCAGTCATATTTAATGGGACTTGTTCCGTAACAATGAAGATGTTTCCAGCACTCATCCAAGTGACTTAGAAAAATTAGTAAGCCACTCTGGTGAGTGGTATACAGCACAAACCCAGTTGAATGTAAGTAACTGCTACTAGCTATATCATGATCTGGATAAATGGAAACCCTTACAGAAAACTCTCTGGTAGGTGACAAACCCCCTAATGAGAAACTGTCTAGCTTGTATAATACATGGTCAAGCCATTTAGATGCTGAAGGTTATTACAGACTTAAATCTTAAGCACCGGAGAAAAAAAACGAGTTTCAACAATTGTTGCCCTATATACTTAAAATATACTACCAACGTTCTAAGAAATTCACCATAAGGTACCTCGTTGGTCCATAAAATTCTATCTGGCTAACCTTTTTACCAAATTTGGAACGGTTGGCTCCCAAAACCTAGATGCTCTGCCTTGATATACACTCTATGGCTAAACTATACTCTTTTGGAGTGTCACTGTGGAAACTGGTGTCTCCATTCAGCCAAAAGAGCTTTTGTGAGGTCAGGTACTGGAGTTGCAAGAGAACACCTGGCTTTCTTTTGGTTTCCAATTCATCTCTATTGAGTTTAGTAGGGTCGAGGTCAAAACTCTGTGCAGGCCACTGGAGATTTTCTACACCAAACTCATCAAATTAGCATTTGTGATGATGTTGGATGAGAAGGCCTCGCTCACAATCAGTGTTCCAAATCATTCCAAAGGAGCTTAGTAGTGTTGAGGTCAGGACTCTCTATAGGCCACTGGAGATCCTCCTCACCAAACTCACCAATGTAGTATTAGTGATGATGTTGGATGAGAAGACGTGACTTACAATCTGTGTTCCAGTTCATCCCAAAGGAGTTTAATATGGTTGAGGTCATGGCTCTGTCTAGGCCACTGGAGATCCTCCACAGCAAATTCATCAATTAGCATTTGTGACGATGTTCGATGAGAAGGCCTGGCTCACAATCGATATTCCAAGTTATCCCAAAGGACTTTAGTATGGTTAAGGTCAAGACTCTGTGTAAGCCACTGGACACTCCACACCAAGCACATTGGATCAGCATTCGTGATGATGTTGGATGTGAGGACCTGGCTCACAACTAGTGTTCCAGTTCATCCCAAAGGACTTCAGTACGGCTGAGGTCAGGAGGTCAGTGAGTTCAGGTGCTGATGTTGGCTGAGAAGAACTAGTTCACAGTTGGTGTTCCAATTTATCCTAAACATCTTCAGATAGATCGAGGTCAGGGCTCTGTGCAATACAGTCGAGTTTCTCCAGACCAAACTGGTTAAGCCATGTCTTTATGAAGCAGAAAAGGGTCTTCACCAAACGGTCCCCACAAGGTTGGAAGACACAATTGTCTACAATGTCTTTGTAGCATTAAGAGAACCCTTCACTGGGGGCACCTGAACTCAATGATTTGGGGAGGTGTGAACATACAGTATGTTTTGCTATATAGTGTACAAAGTAAATCATTTTAATTTGTCTTTGTATAGACATTGAATTGTCATGACAAGGACCTTTAAACTATGGAAACTGGAAATGCAGATTCATATGCACGCTATGGTTGAATAATAAAGTGAAAGATTAAAAAAATAATAATAATAATGATCCAAAGTTTATAATACCCTGGTGATAAGGAAAGTGTTATCATTGTGTGGGTTGCAGCTGTGGTTTATGTGGCTACAACAGATTCCATCCTGCCAAACCTTTTACAATCCACTACCACTAGAGAAGGCCGGCTGCAGGGAGACCACAGACATTACTGGTGACTAGTCCTTTGTCTTCTGCATGCCTTTGTTGACCACAGTTCTTGTCCTCTTTAAAGCTGAACTCTAGGTTAATAATAAAACACACGATTCCTTAAAAATATTTATTAATGCTTCACTACGTGCATTTTTTAAAATGTAAGCAGTGTAAGCAGGGCTTTTTTTCAGCGGGAACGTGGAGGAACGCAGTTCCAGCACCTAAAGCACCGAATGTATGTAATGTACGAGCAGCACAGTGGCTAAATGGTTAGCACTTCCACCTGGCAGTACTAGGGTCGTTGGTTAGAATCCCAACCACAATACCACCTGCCTGGAGTTTGCATGTTCTCCCTGTGCCTGCGTGGGTTTCCTCCGGGTACTCTGGTTTCCTCCAGCACTCCAAAGACATGCTGGTAGGTGAATTGGATCCTGTCTAAATTGTCCCTAGTATGTGTATATATGAATGTAAATTAAGGACCTTAGATTGAGGGTTAGGGACTGATGTGAATGTACAATATATATGTAAAGCGTTGCATAAATTGACGGCGCTATATAAGTACCTGAAATAAATAAATAATGCCAGGGGTTGATGGATTGTGCTGGAGGGTCTATTGAAGCTGGCTGCTGGGGAGTTTATTGTTGCTGGCGGGATATATTGATTCCGAATGTCTATTGTTGCTGATGGGGATCTACTGTTAAGGGATGGCTATGATGCTGGCTGCTGGGAGATCTGTTGTTACTGGGTGGGTGGGGTCTATTATTGCTGGTGGCAGGGAATCTAATTTACTGCCTTTTTTATTAGTAACAAATTATACAAAGTACTCAACAAAATGACACTTGGTTCTGTATTTTTTGGGAGGTGGGTAGGAGGTGGAATCAAGGGATGGTCCTCGGAGGTGGATAGGGGGCGGAGACAATGTGTGACTCAGAAGGGGGAAGTACCTGCACCTATTCTCTGAGAAAAAAAGCCCTGAGTGTATGTATATGAATTTAAAGAACTCAACGAATATAACCCTCCGCAGTCCATGGCGTAGACTGGGAGAGGAAGGGGCAGCACAAGGAGCCACTCAGTTGTGCTGCAGCATTCATGTTGTAACGAGGGATTTGCTGATAGGAATTTGTTGCGTCTGCTTTTACATTTAAAGTGGCTGTATACCTCTGAAAAGAAAAATGAACAAAGCATGCCCCTCTATAGTGTGTACTTGCCTCAATCCGCAGCACCTAGTGTGGTTCCTATCTGCTCCTTCCTACCTAAGTTACTTCTTACAGGCTATGCCAAGACCACAGGATCCCAGGGGATGGCCCCACCCATTCCAACACAAAGAAGATGATTGACAGCCTCAGCTGGGTATGTTTCCCTATAAGATTGTGTGTGTGTGTGGGGGGGTGTCCTTTCCCTCTTCTCAGGTCCCAGATTACACTCAGCTCCCTGCTCTGTGCTGTACTATGTATGACATCAGTTCCTTGCCATTGCCTTCAGAAGCTCAAAAATGCTGTGTAAAATGTGTACTTAAGGAAGGCGTAGAGAAAAAGGGGCTGCAGATCAACTGGTACAACTTATATAAAAGGATTTGTTTCATCACTCGAGGCTAGTCACCTCACCTCACGTTTTTTTTTTGTCTGGAGTTCAGCTTTATTGAGCATCCTACATCCAGGCGCCTAGTTGGATAGCTTGCTGAAGATGATGCGCGTGAAGATGTTAATTAAGATCAGTTTGCAATATGATAAAGTGGGGCAGATCTCTAAAACCATTGTGGAGGCTTATTTTTTTATATTTTGTTCTGGATTTTCCCATTGCCATAGTCCCCCAAAGGCAGATTATATTACAAGCAAAAATAGTGTGTAAGGGGGTGTTAGCACTATTTTGGCTAATAGGTTGCGGCATCATATAGGTTATAAATTGTGGACAAAGTGATACAGAGTCAGTCTGGGTGGATATGGAGAACAGAAAAGAGGTGGCCCCCATGTGACTGGTTTGCAGCCATGAAGCCCTGGAAGTGTGAAGTATTCCCTGGCTTGGAAATACCCAAAGAGGTCCCAAAATCCTAGTTGGGAGTATTTGTAGGGACAGGATACCCACCCTAGGGTAGGTACTGCGAGGACACTATGAGGACACGCCTGCCATTCCGTTTCTCAAACACCGAGAATGTACTGGTTTCTCCTATTCTGATATGAAATCTGGCTCAGCCAGACAAATGTGGGGCAAAGTGTCATGGCATGGTAATGTACATGGGGTGGTGACCAGGGGCGGACTGACAACTCATGGGGCCCCCGGGCAATAGGTGATCATGGGGCTCCTATATCCTCGCCCACACTCAAACCACACCCAAAAAAGCCTATGAAAAGTACCAGGGGCATCTAATGGGGCCCCCTACTGACCCTCGGCCCTCGGGCACTGCCGGAGTGCCAGAATGGTCAGTCCGCCCCTGGTGCTGACTGTACACCGTAGTTTCTCCCTCCAGGGGCAGGGACTCATGCTAACACAGAAACTAAGACAAGAGGCCAGTTAATGGTAGCCGGGAATGCCAACATTCTCTAGGCTCTGTCAAGAACCGAGGGCAACCAATGTATTTGCAATAAGATGGCTGTTACGTCTGCAAAGAAAGAATTTCCATCTAGAGCCAAGATTATATTTTTTTTCTTCTACCTTTAACTATAAATACTATTAAAGTTACAACTACTTCTATATTTGAGAAGAACTTGTGGGGGTCGTATTCTGCAACCAAGCCCTTGGAAGACCTAGATTCTAGCATTTCTTGGTTCCTAGGTCATCTGGAAAATATAATCTTTCTGATGTGTCCCGTGACTGCTTAGGGCCTCTTTTCAATCAAAAGTACCTGGAAGTTCTGGAACATCTTCAAAAGGATGGTCTCCAGGGCATCCTCAGAGATGTAATGCACAAACCCCCTTAATAGGTTCCTCCAAATACGAAAAAAAGAAAAAAAAGAAAAGCCCTGCATCTCCTTACATCATCAGACATTGTATGTGGAACGCTACAGGGAATGATTATACACATCAGTTCTTGCTCCTTGCATATTCTTTGATCGCAACTCTACTCTAGTAAACACGGACACATGGATCACGACCATTTTTGGTTTTGGTGTCACGGAGCAAGGGTAACACTTCACTTTCAGTTATTGTCAGAAAAATTAAATATGATCAATATGGGTTATTGTGTCCTGCACATCATCATTAACTTATTAAAGGAGACTTAGCTAAACGTCATGTATCTCCTCCGCGTCGCATCCATGATGAAATAGGAGAAGGGAAACAGTTGTTTTTGATTTGCATCCTCCTGTTTTCCTTAATACTTTTATGTCTAGCCCATTTGGTTTAACTTTTCTGCAGCTAAGAAATCCCACGCTTTCTGAAGACCACCAAACAAGATGACCACTGTGTGGAACGAAGATGTGGTTTCCTCCTTCGCTCTCAAGCCAAACGTTTCTGCCGTGCCCCGAACACATAGGGGTTTATTTACTAAAGCTGGAGAGTCCAAAATCAGACTCCCTTCTGCATAGAAACCAATCAGCTTCTAACCTCAGCTTGTTCAATGAAGCTTTGGCAATGAAACCAGGAAGCTGATTGGTTTCTATGCAGAAGGGAGTCTGATTTTGGACTCTCCAGCTTTAGTAAATAAACCCCATAGCGTCATCCATGCTCCAACACACTGGGGATGGTCCTTTAGGCAAGGACTGCTGTACCGGTTATGCAATAAACCTGGACTGCAGTGACACTGGAAAGTAGCGACTTTTTTCTTTCCAACCGCTGTGAAGATTTCAAAATCTGATGCAGTTAAAAGCCCAATTTTCGGCTCCATGTTCCTAAAAACCTCCAGAGGACTAGCTCCCCTCCTTGAGGCTACCACCAGCAGTAAATTATGCATTAGTTTGCCCTTTTCTATTTTCTGGCAGGTCGTGTGATGCACTGCGTTCTCCAGTCTTTGGCCTCTCCCTAGTGGTTGGTGGTCCTGGATGATGCAGACAGCAAGTTGATATGACATGATGACATCAGTGTCATTCTCTACCATTCTCTACATCAAGGGGTTTCCAAACTGTCTAAATAAAGGGCCAATTTACTGTTCTTCAGACTTTATGGGTGCCAGACTGTGGCAAGTGGGAGTAGAAAATGCCCCACCGTTAATGGGAATAAATTATGTTTCCGGTGTGGTAGTCAGTGGCATCATTGGTGTAAGTGGGAGGAATAGTGCCCCATCATTAGTATCAGTGGGAGGAATAGTGCCCCATCATTAGTATCAGTGGGAGGAATAGTGCCCCATCATTAGTATCAGTGGGAGGAATAAAGCCCCATCATTGGTATCAGTGGGAGGAATAAAGCCCCATCATTGGTATCAGTGGGAGGAATAAAGCCCCATCATTGGTGTAGGTGGGAGGAATAGTGCCCCATCATTAGTAGCAGTGGGAGGAATAGTGCCCCATCATTGGTATCAGTGGAAAGAATAGTGCCCCATCATTAGTATCAGTGGAAGGAATAGTGCCCCATCATTGGTGTCAGTGGGAGGAATAGTGCCCCATCATTGGTATCAGTGGGAGGAATAGTGCCCCATCATTGGTATCAGTGGGAGGAATAGTGCCCCATCATTGGTGTCAGTGGGAGGAATAGTGCCCCATCATTGGTATCAGTGGGAGGAATAGTGCCCCATCATTGGAGTCAGTATAGTACCCCATCATTGGTATCAGTGGGAGGAATAAAGCCCCATTACTGGTATCAGTGGGAGGAATAGTGTCCCATCATTGGTATCAGTGGGAAGAATAGCGTCCCATCATTGGA
Organism: Staurois parvus; assembly: GCF_062004578.1. Lineage (NCBI taxonomy): Eukaryota > Metazoa > Chordata > Amphibia > Anura > Ranidae > Staurois > Staurois parvus. Next base: position 1,764,281 of record NW_028318173.1, read on the forward strand.
GTCAGTATAGTACCCCATTATAGGTATCAGTGGGAGGAATAGTGCCCCAGCATTGGTTTCAGCAGGAGGAATAAAGGCCCATTATTGGTATTAGTGGGAGGAATAGTGCCCCATCATTGGTATCAGTGGGAGGAATAGTGCCCCATCACTGGTAGTGGGAAGAATAGTGCCCCATTATTGGTATCAGAGGGAAAAAAGTGGCCCATCATTGGTGTTAGTGGGAAGAATAGTGCCCCATCATTGGTGTCAGTGGGAGGAATAGTGCCCCATCATTGGTGTCAGTGGAAGGAATAATGCCACATCGTTCGTGTCAGTGGGAGGAATAGTGCCCCATCATTGGTATTAGCCAGAGGAATAGTGCCCCATCATTGGTATCAGTGGGAGGAATAGTGCCCCATCATTGGTGTCAGTGGGAGGAATAATGCCCCATCATTGGAGTCAGTGGGAGGAATAGTGCCCGATCATTGGTATTAGTCAGAGGAATAGTGCCCCATCAATGGTGACAGTGGGAGGAATAGTGCCCCATCATTGGTATCAGTGGGAGGAATAGTGCCCCATCATTGGTATCAGTGGGAGGAATAGTGCCCCATCACTGGTATTAGAGGGAAGAATAGTGCCCCATTATTGGTATCAGAGGGAAAAAAGTGGCCCATCATTGGTGTTAGTGGGAAGAATAGTGCCCCATCATTGGTGTCAGTGGGAGGAATAGTGCCCCATCATTGGTGTCAGTGGAAGGAATAATGCCCCATCATTGGTGTCAGTGAGAGGAATAGTGCCCCATCATTGGTATTAGTCAGAGGAATAGTGCCCCATCAATGGTGACAGTGGGAGGAATAGTCCGCCATCATTGGTGTCAATGGGAGGAAGAGTACCTCATCTCTGGTATCAGTGGGAGGAATAGTGTCCCATCATTGGTATCAGTGGGAGAAATAGTCCCCCATCATTAGTGTCAGTGGGAGGAAGAGTACCTCTTTATTGGTATCAGTGGGAGGAACACTGCTGAGGTCAGTGGAAGGATTGGGGCATCATCAATGGTGTCAGGGTTGGGTGACACAAGGCATCATTCAATCTGGAAGACTGAGGTCATCTTGAGAAGAAGAATAGGTACTGCAGGTAAAAGTTCCAAATTGAACAAAATTGAAGGTGAGCATTGCAGCCAAAGCTGCAACCAAAAAAAAAGAAGCCTGGACTTGGTCTGTAAACATTGTTAAAAATATAGTTCAATGAAAATATGCCTATGGTATGCCACTAAATGTTATCTGTTATAGCAAAAAGGATTTTTTTTCAAGATTTACCATGAAAGTGCTATTTTTAAATACCTTCCTACGCATCCTAGTTTAAGCAATACTTATTTTATTTATTGGATTTTAAACTCTCATGTGAAGAGGTTTCTTTACCCCCTTTCGTTAGCATATTCCTATTATCTCAGTACGCACTCGTTGATCTTTTTATATGTACTGAATTGTAGGTATTAATAAAATTCCAGCTTTTTGCTGATAGTCAGCAGGCAATGTACATCACACACAGGTTCCTTGCTGTTTAATATATCTGTCTCCTTATGTGGTCCTAGCTGAAGATTTATTTAAATGTCTTCTTTATCGTCAATCTTCCTGCCTGGTCTGAAGAAAATCACATCTTGCTGTTGCATGCTGTAAAAAAAAAAAAACTTTTACCGCTTCCCAACTGTGTATTGCATTTAAGTGGCAGTAAGAAGGGTAGGCTTTATTGCACAACCGACATCCACATTGGACCGAGGTTTTGTGCAGAGAGCGGGCTAACTGCATGTTCCCAGCACGCTGACTGAGATGCCACCAACAGCTGTTGGTCAAGGCTTCTGATCGGGAGCTGGTGGGACAGGATCCTGATCATGTGACCACTGTGGGAGCCAGTCACGCTGCTCACATGCTACAGAAGCCACGCTTCTTCCCAGGTGTCCTCTACGTAGGCTTTAATGCTCAGGAGGCTTCTGTATCATGTGATCACTGTGACTGGTGCTCACATCGGTCACATGACTGGAGTTCCATCCCACTGGCTTCTGATCAGAAGCTTTGACCAAGACCAGTAACGGGTTAAAGTATATGTAGACCTAAAATGAACAATAGATTATTCTTGTTCACAATTGCTTTTGAAATGCAAGCTCCCTCTAGCCCAATTTTGACTTGTTGACCCCACTAGTAAAACACTCCCTGCCCTAGGCTGAGAACAGTCCCTCATTGTCTATAAAGGAGTAGCAGTGTTACCCTATAAACACACCTTTGTTAGAACGTTATGACATGCTCTATGCGTTTACACCAGCCATTCTCAACCAGCATTCCATGGAACCCTAGGGTTCCTCTAGAGGTTGGTAGTGGTACCTTGAGCTCTGGCTGATTAGCCCCCCATTTGATGGTGCCTTCATATTTCCATCACCATTGCCACTTGGAGGAGCCAGTAGCATAATACCAAAGATCTTTTTAGCTGACTGTAAGGGTGGCATTCTAACCCGTAGTGTAAGGGAGGCATTCTTCCTACTGACCACCAATGTAAGGGGCAATCTTCTCCCTAGCCATAAATGTAAAGAGCATTCTTCCCAATGACCACCAATTTAAGGGACATTCTTCCCAATGACCACCAATGTAAGGAGCATTCTTCCCATTGATCACCAATGTATGGGACATTCTTCCCAATGACCACCAATGTAAGGAACATTCTTGCCACAGACCACCAATATAAGGTTCATTCTTTCCATTGACCACCAAAGTAGGAAACATTCTTTGACCCCCCCCCCCCCCCCCCAATGGACTAATATTAGCAAAGTTTCCCTGAGATGCAAATTATTTCAAAGGTTCCTCTGGGGTAAAAAAAGGTTGAAAAAGGCTGGTCTTCGCATTCAGCCAGACAGCCTATGGAATTCACTGGTTTCTAACACTTTGTTTATTGACAAAAACACAGTCTCCTTACAAAAGAGGCATCAATGCATCACACACATAGATGTGCACAAAGACCCAGGAGCTGAGATGTGCACTGTGCACATATATATAAATCTTAAAATAAGGATTTCAACAAAATGGTGGCTATCTGCACACAGACATCGACTTCCTTTTGCATTAATGTAATAAGATGGGTAAAAGATGGCTTCAGCTCCTGTTCTCTACCTGTAGAGAACTCCTCAGATGCGTTTTGCCCTTTTCGAGACTTAAAATAATGAGACGCACCTATATGAGTGTGTTGGGCATCTTATTCCAAAACCATTGAGTTTAATATAGAGCTGGTCCCCCCTTTGTGGTTATAGATGGCCCACAGTCTTCTGGGAAGGCTTTGCATAAGATGTTGGAGACTGTCTAAGGGAATTTGTGCCAATTCAGCTAAAAAAACGTATTTGTTAGGTCAAGTACTGGTGTCGGAGGAGAAGACCTAGCTCACAATCGGCATTCTAATTAATCTCAAAGGTGTTCAATAGCATTGAGGCCAGGTACTGATGTTGGATGAGATCTGGCTCACAATCAACATTCTAATTCATCCCAAAGACATTTAGTAAGGTTGAGCTCAGGTACTGATGTTGGATGAGAAAACCTGGTTCACAACCGACATTCTAATTCATCCCAAAGGTGTCCAGTAGGGTTGAGGTCAGGTATTGATGGAGGATGAGAAGTCCTGACTCACCCTCAGATTTAAAATTCATCTCAAAGTTGTCCAGTAGGGTTGAGGTCAGGTACTGACGTTGAATGAGAAGACCTAGCTCACAACTGGAATTATAAGTCATCTCAAAAGTGTTCAATAGCGTTGAGGTCAGGTACTGAAATTGGATGCGAATACCTGACTCATCACCGACATTCTTATTCAACCTAAAGGTGTTAAGTAGGATTGAGGTCAGGTACTGATGTTGGAAGAGACAACCTGGCTCACAACCGGCATCCTAATTCATCCCAAAGGTATTCAGTAGTGTTGAGATCAGGGCTCCCTGCAGGCAACTCAAGTTCCTCCACACGAAACTCACCTGACCACCCTAACCAATGAGAATCCTTCTGAGGCTCCTTTCTTCCAGGGAAACATCCTGGAGCATGGCAGATATTTTCATTGGTCGACTCGGTCACATGGACAGTGCTGACCAATGAGTGCTCACCATTACTTCCACTGTCCCACCACTGTGTAAAGATGTTTTAAAGTTCGGGGTGGTGGACAATTCAGATCCCATAAGGAACATGCAATGGGAATCAGAAGATTGGGAAGGATGTTATAAATCAGTTCATCTTTTTTTTTTTTGAAAGAACAATTTAACTGCAACAGAAAAAATCAGGCTTTGGTATGTGGTGGAGCTGTGAAAATCTCAGGAATGGATAGACAGAATTATTTATTTTACTTATTTAGAGATTCTGCAGAAAATGATGGAAACTTTCCTGCTCTGGTAGAACTAGAAGTTATGTAGGCACACGTGCTTTCTTGTTTCCATCCTGTTATCACTTCGATTGACGTTACCAGCTTACATAATCTTCTGCATACTGGCCGGTCAATCTTTTACTCCCCAGCATGTGAAAACATTTAAGTTGTCACAAAATATCAAATTAACCTCCCAGGTATTTTCATCGTTCTGCTTACTGCTACAGATTTGTTTGCAGTTTCAGCCAATTCCATTGCTCTTTATGAAGCAAAAAAGTATCTAAAACAACCCGACTCCCTCTTCCATGTTTGTACATTACGTCCTCTGCTCACAGGTTTTATGCCGTGCTTGTTCAATACGGGTCAGAGCCTGTGACATGCTGTTCTCTAAATCTGTCACTTTTTGGCAATCGTTGCTAAATCTTTCCGAACGTGCTATTACATAACATCAAAAATACATCTGAAAAAAGATCAAAGTATGTCAAGCTCAACCTATTCTAATTCTCGTTCTGTTGATGGGCCACCTCCCCGTTGTGGGGCACCAGCCCTTGACTTCCTTGTGCTTATCAACACTGCATACGCTTTAAAAAAATTGAATGACATAGTTGGGAGGCACTGGATTTAAGATAGGTTTAGTGTAAAGGTAAATGTAAAAGAAAGTCCAGTCTGTGGAGCACAATAGCTTTTCTAGGCTGCTCTCCAGCCTTTCTTAACCTTTTTACCTCAGGGGAACCCTTAAATTAATGTTCAGGTTTTAGGGAACTTTGTTAATCTTAGTCTGTTGAGGGTCATTTGGAAAATCGCCCTTGCATTGCTGGTGGTAAATGAGAAGAATGGCCCTTACACTGGTGATAGTAAGTGAAAAGAATGGCCCTTAAAATGGTGGTGGTTACTGAGAAGAAAGCCCCTTACAATGGTGGTGGTGAGAAGAATGGCCCTTACATTGGTGATGGTAACTGAGAAGAAAGCCCCTTACAATGGTGGTGGTGAGAAGAATGGCCCTTACATTGGTGGTGGTAAGTGAGAAGAAAGCCCCTTACAATGGTGGTGGTAAGTGAGAAGGATGCCTCTTATATTGATGGTGGGAAGTGGGAAGAATGTCCCCCCTTAGAGTAGTGGCCAGAATGTCTCCCTGGCAGTCATGGCGCCAATTCTGCCTAACAGTGTTGGTCCTGGAACTAAGCAGACACCATCCGATAAGAAGTCAGTTAGCAACAGCTCAATGAAGCCATAGCCACCCCTGAATGAACTCTGATTGAGAATGGTTGCTTAACGTGAAGAGGCACAAAGGTACCTCTGGTGAAAGAGTAGACATTGTAAAATGAGATTGTCACACCAATGGTTTAGGAGTCCAAGTACGTTTATTTAATATCTGAAGCCCAGAGATAACACTGATAGACTGCTGGCACTGTCTAGCAGTGTTGGTCGTGAAACTAATTAGTCACCATCTGATGAGAAGTCTGTTAGCCACAGCTCAAGGAAGCCCTTGCCACCCCTGGAGGAACCTTAGGATCTCATGGAATCTTGGTTAAGAATAGCTACCTAAAGTGAAAGGGCCCAAAGGTACCGGTGAACTGTAGATGTTGTAGACAGAACAAGAATGCCACACCAAAGGTTTAGGGATCCAGGTTTGTTTACTTAATCACTGAAGCCCAAAGATAACAAACTACTTTTCAATACATTTCAGGGGCTATAAGGTTCCTCCTTCATCAGGGCATACATTTCTGGTTTTGTTTCAGCCTAAAGTAGAACTAAAGACATTTTTTTGTCAATTTGGATAGAGTAAGGGAGGGTTATAAGCTCTGTCAGCTTTTTTTGTCATCCATTTCCTAATGGGGAGATTTAACTTCACCTCCTGTCCCATAGCAAAAACAGGACATGTAGTGCAATCATTCCAAAGTGAGGGAATCACTGGTATTCACTAGAAATGTTTTCCTCATTGGAAGGTTTTCCCTTCTTTTTCTGTTCTGGTGACATTCTAAAATTTGCTTGGTAATAACAATAAACAGGACAAATAATGAGGGAGAATCTCCCTAATAGGGGCACAGACTTCAATAAAAACACGAGAGGCCTTCTAATCCCTCTCCTCTCTATCCAAAACTATTGCTTTAGGACAGTGGTCTCCAAACTGCAGTTTGGGGGCTTTATCCGGTCTTTGCGGCACACTATTCCTCCCAATAGTACGAGGAGACACTATTCTGCCAACTGATATCAACAATGGCACAATTTCCCACATTGATGCCTACAATGGGACACTATCATCTGGGAAGACTCTTCTAGGAAAACTCAACTCCTCTGGGAAGGCTTTCCACAAGATTTTGGAATGGTGAGTCCATTCCAGATTGTGAGTCCATCTGTGACTTCAGGTCCTAATGTTGGATGAGAAGACCTGGTTCACAATGGGATTCCAATTCATTCCAAAGGTGATTAGTTAGGTTAGGGCCAGGGCTCTGTGAAGGTCGCTTGAGTTCTTCCATGCTACACTGGTCAAACCATGTATTTTCTGGTCAAACCATGTCAAGCTTTATGGTCAAAAAATTGAATTGAAGCCACCTATTCAAGATTGTCGGACATCCTATGCCAAAACCATGGCAATGAACATGGAGTTGCCCCCTCCCTCCAATTATGTGGACATAGCATCCTCCACTGTTCTGGTAAGGCTTCCAACGTGATTTTAGAATATGCTCATATATCCATTTGTGTGGTCAGGTACTGATGCTGGATCGGAATTGGCATTAGGTCACTTGAGTTCCTCCACACCAAATTTATCAAGCCATGTTTTTATGGGACTTGCTTTGTACATTGGGATACAGGCATTCTGGAATAGAAAAGGACCTTCCTCAAACTATCACAAGGTTGAACATGCATAATGGTCTGAAATGTCTTTGCATGCTGTAGCGTTAGCGGTATCCTTCACTGGAAACATCTGAACACCATATAGTGTATAGAATATTACAGTAGCCCCATGTGTGTTCCAACCTAGTTTTCCTTTAGGATTGGAAATTCTCCAATACGTGACCATTACATACTGGAAAGGAATGTCATGGTTCAGGTCACCAGCCTCTGAAATTAGGACTGTGAGGCTGCTTGGAAAAAAAAATTAAAGCAAAAAGTCCAGCCAAAAATAACAAGATTAAAATGAATAGTCCATTAAACGATTAAAAAAAACAGCTTTTGTTGCCATATTCTGGAGCTTTTCCCCACAGTCCTTCTTTTTTAACACAGTTTGTTTATCAACAACATTCAGCCTACTTCCTCTGAGCCCAGGTTGTCCTGGAACCACCCCCAACCTGTGAATGGACAGTGAAAGCACAAGCAGCACAGTGATAGGCACATTTCTCTGTCACTCTGTTCTCTCCTCAAATCAGCATGCTCAGCACAGAATTGCTACCTTGTACTGCAACTTCCTCTGACACTCTAACCCAGGTTACATCCAGGTCCTGCAGGAGGCTGGTGACAGGTCACATTCAGGTTCTTACACAGCTTATTTTTTAAAGAAATACATGAAAGAACACATTGATGATTACAGAGCTGCATTATTTTTATGTCTTTTTTATCTGCCTGGAGTTTAACTTTAAAAATGGTCTCGTACTTTCCATATATCCTTCCTCCCAGCCGATATCAGTTTTTATGTGATAGCACCATGTTGAAAAAAATTCTCTGTGTCTCTAACATCCATTTTTCCAGACTTTTCCAATTAATGCCATTTATGAGCCCCTGGAGATAACAGATTGTATTAGAACACACAGTTAAAGCCTAATTACTGAAGGATATCTATGCAAGTTTGATATTCCAAATACACTTAGGATTCAGTTTCGTCATGTATTTGGTTTTATGTGCTCGGGAGTAGAACAGGGTGATTTAGGGTTACGCACATATTTTTTACCAATTTTTTAAAGGAAACCTGTACTTAAAGAAATACATAGACTGTCCTTGATAATCTATTATGCAAAAGCAGGTGCAGACCACATAGAAGACACTGAAAAGTATTGGTTCCAGAATCCTGGGGGGCACTGGGAGCTTGGGCCATGGAGTGACTGAAGACAAACTAATCTAATAACCAGAAGAGGTACAAAATACTCATGTAGACACAAGGTAACAGCAGATGTGATACTGGGTGGTATAGGATACGCCAAGGTCTCAGGAGGAAACAGGACTCAGGGTGCCTGCATGTTTGAGGGAGGTGACAGCCCTGAGAATGACCAAGATGAAGGGCTAAGAAACTGCCTGGTAATTCACGAGAACAACCCGCAATGACTGATGGACTTTGCTTCTGATCCCAGGTCTCAGTCCTCTTACCTAATTAAATAGGCAAGCAAAAGAGCAAGAAGAAGAAACAACAGAAGTGAGGTCTCCGAAAGTATTGGAGAGCTGGGACAACAGGAGAGAGAGAGAGAGAGAAAATAACCAGAAGAGGCACAAAATACTCATGTAGACACAGAATAACAGCGGATGTGATACTGGGTGGCATAGGATACGCCAAGGTCTCAGGAGGAAACAGGACTCAAGGTGCCTGCATGTTCGAGGGAGGTGACAGCCCTGAGAATGACCATGATGAAGGGAAAAGAAAAACCCGCAATGACTGATGGACTGTGCTTCTGATCCCAGGTTTCTGTCCTCTTACCTAATTGAATTGGCAACTAAAAGAGCAAGAAGCAAGGAACACAGAAGTGAGGTCTCCGAAAGGAGAGAGAGAGAGAGAAAGAAAGAGAGTAGCAAGGAACCCTTCTTGAGAATGGTTGGGCTAGAGTCTGAAGAAACAAGGATGCAAGGAACAACAGAAGTGAGGTCTCTAGAAGTCTCTAGACAGCTGAGATCACAGGAATACAGAAAGAGAAAGAGTCGATGGAAGCACTGATATTCTGGAATCACAGGAATACAGGAATGGGAGTCTCTGGGAGCACTGGTATGCAGGGATCACCAAATGGAAGGTCAATCAGCCACAGCTTAATGGAAAAGCCTTAGAAGCCTATGATGGAACCCTGGGGTCCCACAGATCCCTGGTTGAGAATGGTTGGGCTAGAGTCCAAAAGAGCAGAAGCAAGGAAGAACAGAAGTGGGGTCCCTGGAAGTACTGGAGAGCTAGGATCATTGGAATACAGAAGTGAGAAATACTAGAGGCAGTGATGCAGGAATCACAGGAATAGAAGAGTAAGAGTCTCTAGGAGCACAGGCATGCTGGAATCAAAGGGGTGAGAGTCTCTGGGAGCACTGGTATGCTGGGATTATGCAGGCATTACCAAAGGGAAGGTCAATCACCCACAGTTAAAGGGAAACCAATGGAAATCTACGGAGGAACCCTAGTGTCCCACAGAACCCCGGTTGAGAATGGTTGGGCTACAGCCCAAAAGAGCAGAATGCAAGGAACAACAGAAGTGAGGTGTCTGGAAGTACTGGCAAGCTGGGATCATAGGAATACAGGAGAGAGAGTCTCTGGAAGCACTATAATGCTGGGATTGCCAGAAGGCAGGAATGAGAGTCTCTGGGTGCACTGGTATGTTGGGATTATGCAGGCATCACCAAAGGGCAGGTCAATCAGCCACAGCTCAAGGGAAACCCTTGAAAACCTATGGAGGAACCCTAGTGTCCAATGAAACCCCAGTTGAGGATGGTTGGGCTAGAGCCCAAAAGAGCAGAATGCAAGAAACAACAGAAGTGAGGTCTCTGGAAGTATTAGCAAGCTGGGATTGCCAGAATGCAGGAATGAGAGTTTCTGAGAGCACTGGCATGCTGGAATCAAATGGGTGAGAGTCTCTGGGAGCACTGGTATGTTGGGATTGTGCAGGCATCACCAAATAGAAGGTCAATCACAAAGCCACTGCTCAAGCGAAATCCTTCAATTCTTCAATGTCGGAACCCTGGTTCAGAATGGCTGGGGTACATGTCTCCAGCCATCCCACCCAATGCCATTTCTTTGACAATCCCTTGCCTATTAGCCCATAAAATTTCCAGAACTGTTTTTTTTTTTGCTCCGATTGACTTCAATCAGGTTCAGAATTGGCACCATAACTTTAGTCATGTTCACGGAACCCCGTGTGTTAGAGTCGCACACCCTCATCATTAATTTTTTTCCTTTTTTTTTTTAATGGTTGGACTGGATGGAGTTTTGTCTTTTTTCAGCCAGACAATGCAACATCAAATTAGGATGAGCTTCTGCAGGAGACTGGTGAGCACGGCTCTTTATCACTCTGCTCTCTTCTCCTATAAGAATGTTCTTGGTGAACACACAGGCACTGCAGCACAACTATTTATTTATTTCAGGTACTTATACAGCACCATCAATTTACACAGCGCTTTACATATATATATATTGTACATTCACATCAGTCCATAACCCTCAAGGGGAGTACAATCTAAGATCCCTAACTCACATTCATACATACACATACTAAAGCCAGTTTTAGACAGGAACCAATTAACAAAGTATGTCTTTGTAGTGTGGGAGGAAACCAGAGCACCCAGAGGAAACCCACACAGGGACAGGGAGAACATGCAAATCCCAGGCAGGTGGTGCCGTGGTTGGGATTTGAACCAACGACCCACGTTCTGCCAGGTGGAAGTGCTAACCATTTAGCCACTGTGCTGCCAACACTGATTGGTTCTGTGTGCTGCTTCTGCCTCTCCCAGTTTGAGCTCTGTCGTACAGGCTCTGCAAGAGACCAAAACAAATTCACTCACTAAAAAAAAAAAATTTCCATTTAATAATATATTACTGAACACGGAGCTGTATTTATTTGTATCTTTTCTATCTTTCTGAAGTTAAGCTTTAAAAGCCTATCTAATAAATCAATGAGAGTGATGCATTCCTTCTACAACAGGTGTCCTTGGAGTTTATATATTATTCCAGAAAAAAATCTTCAGAACCTGTTATTTTCCCTGGAAGTCAATTGGTAAAGCACATTCCTATCACTCTGTACATGTTCTAGGACGGGTGCCAGATTTTAAAGATTTATCCCTGGAAATGAACTTTCCCCATACTGACAAACATTAGCTATAGAACAATATTCTTCTCCAACATACATTTCACTTTATTATCTGTAAACAGTAATCTGGGATTAAAGTTGAATTCCAGGTATGGATTTTTTTTTTGCAGAGCTTGGATGAATGTAAGTATGCATATTCCATTCCTGTGGAAGCGGTGAATCACTGTAGTAGCTGTAGTAGTATCTCAACCTTGTCCAATCAGAGAACACCTTGTTGTCAAAGTGTTCTCTCAATGTACCAGTACCGAGTTGACCGGCTTGACCCCATTGTGGTCACTATGCAGCAGGGCAGCCGCTTGGCAAAGGATTCAGAAGACCGTGAGAATCAATGTGGTAGCTACTACAGACTACAGTGAGGCTTCCACTGGTATCAGCCAGGTATAGAATATGCATGCTTACATTCATCCAAAGTGGCCAGGGAGAATGGGGTTGAGGTCTGTGAAAGTGGCCGACTGAGGCACTGAGGGAGTTGGCCTGAACTTTGGAAAAGTCCTGGGGAACATCCATGTCTGGGCTAGGCTGACCGAGAAGGACCAGGGTGAGGTCCACCAAAGTGGTCAGCTAGGGCTACAAGGGGGTCAGGAGGTAGGATGGCAAAAGTGGCTGGCTCGGGCTCTGATGGGGTCACCCTGTACTTTGGAAAAGTCTTTAGGAACCATCCAAGTCCAAGCCAAGCTGACCAGGAAGGACCTGGGTGAGGCCTGCCAAAGTGGTCAGCCGAGGCTACAAGAGGGTCAGCCTGTTACCAATATGACTATGCAAAAATAAATTGATTGATCTGTGCTTTTTTTAGTTCTGAGAAATCATTCAAGTCCAAGCCAAGCTGACCAGGAAGGATCAGGGTGAGGCCTGCCAAAGTGGTCAGCCGAGGCTACAAGGGTGTCAGCGTGTTACCAATATGAATAAGCAAAAATAAATTGATTGAGCGATCTGTGCTATTTTAGTTCTGAGAAATCATTCAAGTCCAAGCCAAGCTGACCAGGAAGGACCGAGTTGAGGTCCACCAAAGTGGTCAGCTAGGGCTACAAGGGGGTCAGCCTGTTACCAATATGACTATGCAAAAAAAAAAAGTCCTGGGAAATCATCCAAGTCCAGGCCAAGCTAAACAGATGGGACTTAGAAAAAATTCAGGGTTCGGGGCTAGGTTGGCGTAAGTGGGTGAGGGGGTCGCCCTATTCCTTGGAAAAGTCTTGGAGAACTATCCAAGTCCAAGCCAAGCTGACCAGGAGGGACCCGGGTGAGGTCCACCAAAGTGGTCAGCCGAGGCTACAAGGGGGTCAGCCTGTTACCAATATGACTATGCAAAAATAAATTGCTTGAGCGATCTGTGCTTTTTCTGTCCTGGGAAATCATCCAAGTCCAAGCCAAGCTGACCAGGAAGGACCCAGGTGAGGTCCACGAAAGTGGTCAGCCGAGGCTAAAAGGGGGTGAGCCTATTACCAATATGACTATGCAAAAATAAATTGATTGGGCAATCTGTGCTTTTTCTGTCCTGAGAAATCATCCAAGCTGACCAGGAAGGACCCGGTTGAGGTCCACCAAAGTGGTCAGCTAGGGCTACAAGGCGGTCAGCCTGTTACCAATATGACTATGCAAAAAAAAAGTCCTGGGAAATCATCCAAGTCCAGGCCAAGCTAAACAGATGGAAAAAAATTCAGGGTTCGGGGCTAGGCTGGCGTAAGTGGGTGAGGGGGTCGCCCTATTCTTTGGAAAAGTCTTGAAGAACCATCCAAGTTCAAGCCAAGCTGACCAGGAAGGACCCGAGTGAGGTCCACCAAAGTGGTCAGCCGAGGCTACAAGGGGGTCAGCCTGTTACCAATATGACTATGCAAAAATAAATTGCTTGAGTGATCTGTGCATTTTCTGTCCTGGGAAATCATCCAGGTCCAGGCCAAGCTAAACAGATGGGACTTAGAAGAAATTCAGGGTTCAGGGCTAGGTTGGCGTAAGTGGGTGAGGGGGTCGCCCTATTCTTTGGAAAAGTCTTGGAGAACCATCCAAGTCCAAGCCAAGCTGACCAGGAAGGACCAAGGTGAGGTCCACGAAAGTGGTCAGCCGAGGCTAAAAGGGGGTCAGCCTATTACCAATATGACTATGCAAAAATAAATTGATTGGGCGATCTGTGCTTTTTCTGTCCTGAGAAATCATCCAAGCTGACCAGGAAGGACCCGGTTGAGGTCCACAAAAGTGGTCAGCTAGGGCTACAAGGCGGTCAGCCTGTTACCAATATGACTATGCAAAAAAAAAGTCCTGGGAAATCATCCAAGTCCAGGCCAAGCTAAACAGATGGAAAAAAATTCAGGGTTCGGGGCTAGGCTGGCGTAAGTGGGTGAGGGGGTCGCCCTATTCTTTGGAAAAGTCTTGGAGAACCATCCAAGTCCAAGCCAAGCTGACCAGGAAGGACCAGGGTGAGGTCCACCAAAGTAGCCAATGGAGGCTCCAAGGGGTCGGCCTGTTACCAATACAACTATGCAAAAAGAGAAAAGAAAATATCAAGCGATCTGTGCTCCTTAAGCTTCATGGGATGCCAGGTGAGACATCAGAGATCTTAAAGACCCCCGATGTCTCATTAAAGAGGACCTGTCTAAATAGTATCACATAGGGGACTTAAATCTGACCTGCTCTCAGCCTCTTGAAGCTTCTGCACAGCAGGGCTGGAATGCGAGAGGAAGAAGCAGTGCAAAGAGGCAATCAGTTTATGTGCTGACAACACATGACGGGAGCAGAGTGGCAGAAAGCGGAGCTCATCACTGTGCTGCTTCTCCTTTCACTGTCCACACAAAGGTTGGGGGCTGGTCCGGGATGACTTGAGCTCAGAAGAAGGTTGAATAATGCTGGCCTACTGACTATGGACATCTAGTGGCAGAAAAAAAACACTGATGGAAAAAATCTCTGGTTCAAAGGTAAATATTTAATCTTTATTTTTTTTTTGGTCTTTTAATGGTTTATTCATTTTTCTTTCACAAACTTCCGTTAGCAGCAGCTGGTTACAAGCCCCCCCCCCCCCCCCATTCACAATATGTCATGTTCTAAAAACACACTGTTTACTAGAAAAACGATCGTTTGATTTATTTTTAGCTATTAAAAGCTGTGAAGTACAGCTTCTTGTTCGTGTAGTAAGTGCGATGGCGAATGCATTTGTTGAGCGCAGCTTTTCCATTTTACAATTTTATTCGTTATATCATTATTTATAGTATAGAATATTATTATTATTATATTACTTATTATTACTGGCTGTGGGCAGCACAGTAGATAAGTGGTTCACACTGGCAGTACTGGGGTCGTTGGTTCAAATCCCAACCACAGCACCACCTGCCTGGAGTTTGCATGTTCTCCCTGTGCCTGTGTGGACTTCCTCCAGGTACTCCAGTTTCCTCCCACACTCTAAAGACATGCTGGTAGGTGAATTGGCTCCTGTCTAAATTAGCCCCAGTATGTGTATGAATGTAAGTCGACCTTAGATTGTACGCCCCTTGAGGGTTAGGGACTGATGTGAATGTACAATATATATGTAAAGCGCTGCGTAAACAGACAGCACTATATAAGTACCTGAAATAAAAATATTCTAACTTGACAAAAAAAAGGCACAAAATTTGCAACAGTAATGTCGGCCATACATGGATTGAATTCAAAATTTTCTTTAGAAAATCGGAAATTTCGTGTGTTTTGTGATTTCCAGATTCGACCAACCAAGCCTTCACCTCACGTTGCTACCAGGGGCGGACTGACCATTTGGAAAACTTGGGCACTGCCGGAGGGCCCAGGGTCAGTAAGGGACCCCATGAGATGCCCCTGGTACCTTTTTCATAGGCTTTTCTGAGTTTGGGCAAGGACACAGGGGCCCCATGATCCCCTATTGCCCGGGGGCCCCATGAGTTGTCAGTCCGCCCCTGGTAGCTACAAAAAAGAATTTTTGTGGACAAGAATTTTCTTTTCTTTCCAGGTCACAGCTTTATATTTCCCGCACGATTCTCCCATCGATGGTCGCACGGAAATCGGCTGTTTCTGTGACCCACTAATGGTGGGAAATTCGAACGAAAATTCTTAAAAAAGATTTTTGAAAGAAAATTCTTTCAGAATTCGACCCACGTAAGGCCGGCTTTAATTAATACCAATTTACAAAACCAATTTATAAATGACGTTTTTAAAATTACAAAAATCAAACACACAAAATGAAAAAAAAAAATTTAAAAATCAATAGACTGAACCTAAAAAAAAAAAAAAAAAATCAATAGACTGAACCTAAAAAAACTACTTTACTAAAACTGGAGAGTGCAAAATCGGGTGCGGCTCTGCATGGTAGCCAATCAGCTTCCGGCTTTAGCTTGTTCAATTAGTCTTTGACAAAGGAAAAAAAAAAAACGCTGGAAGCTGATTTCTATTCGGCCCATTTACAAACGAGTAAAAAGGATTGCAGGAAGGAAGGGATTGGCGGCAGCAGCAGATTCAAGGTGCCATTGACCACCAATGATGTTGTAGTGGAGGGGGGGGTGTCAGAATGCCACTGGCTACCAATGATTGGTGGTGGTGGTGGGGGAGGGGGGAATTCATTGCTGATTTGATTAAACCACTTCTTGCCCTTAGGAAAGGCTTGACAAATCCCAGGCGACTAGAAATTTCATCCTGGCACTTGGGTTCACACACTGCCTCCTATTGAGTTCAGTGGGAGATTGCGCTCCATAGACTTCAATGGGAAAACACCTCCCATAGACTTCAATGGGAAAAACCTCCCATAGACTTCAAAGGGAAAATGCCTCCCATAGACTTCAATGGGAAATTGCACCCCATAGACTTCAATGGCAAAACGCCTCTCATAGACTTCAATGCAAAAAACCTCCCATAGACTTCAATAAGAAAATGCCTCCCACAGACCAATGGAAAAATTGCACACCATAGACTTCAATGGGAAAAAACTCCCAAAGACTTCAATGAGAAAATGCCTCCTATAGATGTCAGTTGGAAAACCCTCCCATAGACTTCAACAGGAAAACGCCTCACATAGACTTCAATGGGAAAAGGCCTAACGTAGACTTCAATGAGAAAAACCTCCCATAGACTTCAATGGGAAAAGGCCTCCCATAGACTTCAATGGGAAAAACTTCCCATAGACTTCAATGGGAAAATGCCTCCCATAGACTTCAATGGGAAATTGCACCCCATAGATGTCAATGGGAAAACCCTCCCATAGATGTCAATAGGAAAACCCTCCCACAGACTTCAATGGAAAAAACCTCCCATAGACTTCAACGGGAAAACGCCTCACATAGACTTCAATGGGAAAAGGCCTAACGTAGACTTCAATGAGAAAAACCTCCCATAGACTTCAATGGGAAAAGGCCTCCCATAGACTTCAATGGGAAAAACTTCCCATAGACTTCAATGGGAAAATGCCTCCCATAGACTTCAATGGGAAATTGCACCCCATAGATGTCAATGGGAAAACCCTCCCATAGATGTCAATAGGAAAACCCTCCCACAGACTTCAATGGAAAAAACCTCCCATAGACTTCAATGGGAAAACGCCTCACATAGACTTCAATGGGAAAAGGCCTAACGTAGACTTCAATGAGAAAAACCTCCCATAGACTTCAATGGGAAAATGCCTCCCATAGACTTCAATGGGAAATAGCACCCCATAGACGTCAATGGCAAAATGCCTCTCATAGACTTCAATGGGATAAACCTCCCAAAGACTTCAATGATAAAATGCTTCCCATAGACTTCAATGGGAAAATCCCTCCCATAGACTTCAATGGGAAAGGCCTCCCATAGACTTCAATGGGAAAAACCTCCCATAGACTTCAATGGGAAAAGGCCTCTCATAGACTTCAATGGGAAAAACCTTCCATAGGCTTCAATGGGAAATTTCACCCCATAGAAGTCAATGGCAAAACGCCTCTCATAGACTTCAATGAGAAAATGCCTCCCATAGACTTCAATGGGAAAATGCCTCCCATAGACTTCAATGGGAAAATGCCTCCCATAGACTTCAATGGGAAAAACCTCCCATAGACTTCAATGCAAAAACTCCTGTCAATAGCAATCCTATGTGAACACTCTGCATGCCCCTCTATGCCCTGCGACTCTGGAACACAGCACTACAACCCGACACAGGACCCTTTACATAATGGCACCCAAAACACATCACATGTGTGTGCACTACCTGGACGGGAACGTAACATACCTAGCCTGTCGTGCAAATCTGTGAGTTTCAAAACGACTCCAGAATCGCATACGTGTGGGCGGCTCCATCGCTGTGACTGCAAAACGCAGATTCAGGTGCCATTATTTGCTGCTGCAGCCATGATACCAACATTTCCAGCTGGTGATGGGATTTACTATAGAAGTGATCCAAATGGATCTACAGCCACCCAATCCCTGCATACTTGGTCTCAGTGGACGACTATTAAAGACTAAGTGCACATTGACCCCTAAGTACCAGATTGTTTGTTCATTTCAAAAAATATTGTGCCAAAAAATTAGATCACCTTTGTGTATTTATTTAACCCCCTTCCAGTCCAGACACTTTCACCCCCTTTCCAGTCCAGACACTTTCACCCCCTTTCCAGTCCAGACACTTTCACCCCCTTTCCAGTCCTGACACTTTCACCCCCCCTTCCAGTCCGGACACTTTCACCCCCTTCCAGTCCGGACACTTTCACCCCCCTTCCAGTATGGACGCTTTCACCCCCTTCCTTTCCGGACACTTTCACCCCCTTCCAGTCCGGACACTTTCACCTGCTTCCAGTCCGGACACTTTCACTCCCCTTCCAGTCCGGAAACTTTCACCCCACTTCAGTCCGGACACTTTCACCTACTTCCAGTCCGGACACTTTCACCCCCCCTTCCAGTCCGGACGCTTTCACCCCCTTCCATTCCAGACACTTTCACCCCCTTCCAGTCCGGACACTTTCACCCCCTTCCAGTCCGGACACTTTCACCCCCTTCCAGTCCGGACGCTTTCACCCGCTTCCAGTCCGGACACTTTCACCCCCATTCCAGTCCGGACACTTTCACCCCCATTCCAGTCCGGACACTTTCACCCCCCTTCCAGTCCGGACACTTTCACCCCTTCCAGTCCGGACACTTTCACCCCCTTCCAGTCCAGACACTTTCACCCCCCTTCCAGTCCGGACACTTTCACTCCCTTCCAGTCCAGGCCAATTTTCAGCTTTCAGCGCTATCACACATTGAATGACAATTGCGCGGTCATGCAACACTGTACCCATATGAATTTTGTAGCATTTTGTTTGAGACAAATAAAGCTTTATTTTGGTGGTATTTATTCACCTCTGGGATTTATATTTTTTTTTGCTATATAAATGAAAAAGTCCAAAAAATTTTTAAAAAAGTGTTTTTTTTAATAAAATTCTTCAAATAAATATTTCATCATAAATCTTGGCCAAAATGTATTCCGTTATCTTTTTTAGTAAAAAAAAAATTAGTTTATAACCATGGTGACACTGTACTACTTGTGGGGGGTGATGACATTTTTTTTTTTTACACTGAATGCTTTTATACCCATAAAGGCTGTAAAAGCAATCATTTCTCCTTCTCTCTGTCTGCATTCTTGCAGCCATTGAGAAGTACTGTGAGAGCTGTGATTGGTCACAGCTTGTCACATGGTACAAAGCTGTTGTGAATAGCCCTGTACCATGTGATCTCTGTGATCATTCATAGATTTCACACGTAGTAAGCAATGATGTCAGAAAAAAAAAGGGGGTCAGCCCTTTATAGTAAATAACAGGTTAGGTGAATGCAATTTCTACTGCTTGTACACATACCACATTAGGTGGAGGGTTCAAAAAATGCCACTAACCACCAATAATGGGGGGAGGGGAGTACTATTATTCCTTCTACTTTGTTTCAGAGGGTGACACTAGCCACTTCAATCCCAACTTGTTTCTTCATTTCCAAACAATTGTGGCAAGCAATGAGATCTCCTTGAGATTTTTTTTTTCCAGAAAAGGGGTCACATGTTAAAAAAAGCACACCAAATAATATATATTTTTATTTTATGTTCATATTTTTTTTTTGTCATTTTAATTTATTTTTATGTTTTTACTTATATTTTATTATTTTATTTTATATATATATATATATATATATATATTATTTTTTTTTCTCAATTTATGTGTTTATTTTTCATTTATTTATTTCAGGTACTTATATAGCGCCATCAATTTACACAGCACTTTACATATATATTGTACATTCACATCAGTCCCTGACCCTCAAGGGGTGTACAATCTAAGGTCCCTAACTCACATTCATACATACACATACTAGGGACAATTTACACAGGAGCCAATAACCTAACAGCATGTCTTTTAGTGTGGGAGGAAACCGGACTACACGGAGGAAACCCACGCAGGCACAGGGAGAACATGCAAACTCCAGGCAGGAGGTGCCGTGGTTGGGATTCAAACCAGCGACCAGAGTACTGCCAGGCAGAAGTGATAACCATTTAGCCACTGTGCTGCCCACTGTGTTTGTTTTATTTATTTATTTTTACTAGATTGTTAATTACAAAAAAAAAGTAACAAGCCTTATGTAATTTATATAATGGTTACAATAATAACACAATAAAAAAATGAAAAAATTTACTAGATAGAGGAAAAAATAAAAAAACAACAACACTGAATTAATAATAATTCTATTTTTTTCATTTTATTTTTATATTTTTATTTTATTTTTCATTTTTTAAATTTTTATTTTATATTCTTTTATTTTTATTATATTTTTAATTGTTTATTTTTATTTATCTATTTATTTTTACTTCCAACAAAAATGTAAAGAACACACTGAATTACCAATAATCATATGTTTCATTTTATTTTTATTTTATATTTATTTAATTTCATTATATTTTTATGTATCTTTTTTTTTTAAGATTTACTGATTTATTTTTACTAGATAGAAAAAAATGAAAAAAAAAATCACACTGGATTACCAATAATCATATTTTTTCATTTTATCTTTATAATTTTTATTTTGTTTTTCATTTTTTTAAATTATTTTATATTTTTTATTTTTATTATATTTTAACGTGTGTTTATTTTTATTTATTTATTTATTTCTATTACCAACAAAAAATGTAAAAAAAATTCACTGAATTACCAATAATCATATGTTTCATTTTATTCTTATTTTTTTATTTTATTTTTATATATTTTATTTGTTTATTTTTAGATTTATTTGTATGTTTATTTATTGATTGATTTATTATTTTTACTAGATAGTAAAAAACAAACACTGAATTACCAAGTACCACCGAAAGAATGCTAAGTCTTAAAAAATATATATTATTTTGGGTATAGTTTTGTATGATGGAGCAATTGTCAAACTATCACAGCACTGAAAACGAAAAAAAAAAAAAAAACATGGCCTGGAAAAGAAGGGGTGTCTACAGACTGTTAATTAAAAAAAAAAAGTAACAAGCCCTATCTAATTTATATAATGGTTACAACAAAATTAACACAATCAAAAATAAAAAAAAGTTACTAGATAGGGAAAACATAAAAAAAAAAACCCACACTGAATTACCAATAAATATATTTTTAATTTTATTTTATATTTTTTCATTTTTATAATATGTTTGCTTGTGTATATTTTATTTATTTATTTATTTATTTCTACCACAATTTTTTTTTTAAAGAACACACTGAATTACAAATAATCATGTTTCACTATTTTTTATATATTTTTATTTGTGTTTATTTTCAGACTGATTTATTTATTGATTGATTAATTTGTTTTTTACTAGACAGTAAAAAACAAACACTGAATTACCAAGTACCGCTGAAACAATGCTAGGTCTTTAAAAAAAATTATTATTTTGTATGATGGAGGAATTGTCAGTCAAAAAAATGGCCTGGAACAGAAGGGGTGTCTACAGACTTTTAACTACAAAAAAAATGGTAACAAGCCTTATGTTATTTATATTTATGTGATTTATATAATGGTTACAACAATAACAATAAAAAATGAATACATTTACTAAACAGGGGAAAAAAACCACACTGAATTACCAATAATTATATTTTTTCATTTTATTTTTATTTTATATTTTTTAATTTTATATTTTTTAATTTTTATTAGATTTTTACATGTTTATTTTTATTTACATGTTTTATTTATTTCTACTACAAACAAAATTTTGAAGAAAACAATGAATTACGAATAATCATATGTTCCATTTAATTTTTATATTTATATTTTAAATTTTTTATTATAATTTTGTGTTTATTTTTAGATTTATTTGATTACTTATTGATTCATTTATTTTTTTACTAAATAGTAAAAAAACACTGAATTAGACTGCTAAAAAAAAAAACAAAAAATGGCCTGGAAAAAAATTAACAAGCCTTATGGGATTTATATAATGGTTACAACAATAATAACACAACAAAAAATGAATAAAGTTACTAGAAAGGGAAAAAATGAAAAAAAACACACTGAATTACCAATAATTACA
This sequence comes from Staurois parvus, assembly GCF_062004578.1. Lineage (NCBI taxonomy): Eukaryota > Metazoa > Chordata > Amphibia > Anura > Ranidae > Staurois > Staurois parvus. Next base: position 1,786,097 of record NW_028318173.1, read on the forward strand.
TTTTTTCATTTTATTTATTTTTTTTATCTATTTTTATCTTTTTTAATTTTTATATTTTTATTTGTGTTTATTTTTATTTATTTATTTTTAATTTTTACTACTACAAAAAATTCTGAATAATCATATGTTCCATTTTATTTTTATATCACGAATAATCATGTTACATTATTTTTATATTTTTATTTTATATTTTTTAATTTTTATTATATTTTTATTTGTGCTTATTTTTAGATTTATTTATTTATTGTTTCACTTTTTTTTACTAAATAGGAAAAAAACACTGAATTAGACTGTTAATTACAAAAAAAGTAACAAGTGTTATGTGATTTATATAAATCACATACAATAGCAACACTAAAAAAATTAATAAGGTTACTAGAGAGGGAAAAAATGAAAAAAAAAACCACTGAATTACCAATAATTATATTTTTTCATTTTATTTTAATTTTTTTATATTATTATATTTTTTATTTGTGTTTATTGTTATTTATTTGTTTTATCTATTTATTTACTTCTACTACAGATAGGGAAAAAAATGAAAAAAAAACAAAACAAAAAAAGCACACTGAATTACCAATTATATTATTTCAATTTTAATTTTTAATTTTATATTTTTTAAATTTCATTATATTTTTTATTTGTTTATTTTTATTTATTTGTTTTATTTATTTACTTCTACTACAAACAGGAAAAAAACACACTGAATTACCTATTATTATATTTTTTAATTTTTATTTTATATTTTTTATTTGTTTATTTTTATTTGTTTTATTTATTTACTTCTACTACAAACAGGAAAAAACACACTGAATTACCTATTATTATATTTTTTATTTTATATTTTTAAATTTCATTATATTTTTTATTTGTTTATTTTTATTTATTTGTTTTATTTATTTACTTCTATTACAGATAGGAAAAAAAATAAAAAAAAACACACTGAATCACCAATAATTATATATTTTTATTTTTTAATATTTTTTAAATTTTATTATATTTTTTATTTGTTTATTTTTATTTATTTGTTTTAGTTATTTACTTCTACTACAGATAGGAAATTTAAAAAAACACTGAATTACCAATAATTATATTTTTTCAATTCTATTTTTTTTATTTTATATTTTTTAAATGTCATTATATTTTTTTATTAGTTTATTTTTATTTATTTGTTTTATTTATTTATTTACTTTTATTACAGATAGGAAATTAAAAAAAAACACTGAATTACCAATAATTATATTTTTTCAATTCTATTTTTTTTATTTTATATTTTTTAAATGTCATTATATTTTTTTATTAGTTTATTTTTATTTATTTGTTTTATTTATTTATTTACTTTTATTACAGATAGGAAATTAAAAAAAAACACTGAATTACCAATAATTATATTTTTTAATTTCTATCTTTTTTATTCTATATTTTTTAAATTTCATTATATTTTGTATTTGTTTATTTTTATTTGTTTTATTGATTTGTTTACTTCTACTACAGATAGAAAAAAAAAAAAAAAAACACTGAATTAGCAATAATTATATATATTTTTTTTTATTATTTATATTTTATATTTTTTAAAAGTTATTATATTTTTTATTTGTTTATTTGTATTTATTTGTTTTATTTATTTATTTACTTCCACTACAGATAGGAAAGAAAAATAAAAAAAACAATGAATTACCAATAATTATATTTTTTAATTTTTATTTTTTAGTTATATTTTATATTTTTAAAATTTCATTATGATTTTTTTTATTTGTTTATTTACTTCCACTACAGATAGGAAAACATAAAAAAAATACTGAATTACCAATAATTATATTTTTTCATTTTTATTTTTTTTATTTTATATTTTTTAAATTTCATTATATTTTTTATTTGTTTATTTTTATTTGTTTTATTTATTTGTTTACTTCTACTACAAATAGAAAAAAAAAATTAAAAAAACACTGAATTACCAATAATTATATTTTTTCTTTTATTTTTTTATTTATATTTTATATTTTTTACATTTCATTCTATTTTTTTTATTTGTTTTATTTATTTACTTCTACTACAGATAGGAAAAAATAAAAAAAAACACTGAATTACCAATAATTATATTTTTTCATTTTTATTTTTTTATTATTTTATATTTTTTACATTTCAATATTTTTTTTTGTTTATTTTTATTTGTTTTATTTATTTGTTTACTTCTACTACAGATAGAAATTTTTTTTTAAAAAAACCACTGAATTACCAATAATTATATTTTTTCATTTTTTTTTTATTTTATATTTTTTAAATTTCTTTATATTTTTTATTTGTTTTTTTTTTTTGTTATTTACAGTAAAATATACCATTTCTGGCCTTATAAAGCGGACTTCGTTCTCCAATAGGCTGTGTGTTTATTCAGAATTTTTTCGATTTCTCCTTTGTAGCCTCACATGTCATGTTTTGAAAACTATCTTTCTAATGCTTTCCGAAGACGAAGACGGCCCCAGTAGTCGGAAAACAGCCCTGCGAGCTAACAGCTGCGGACCGCTGAACCCACATGGGAGCCGACATCACACAGCAGAGCCCCGATTGGCTGTCCATCTCGGCACACTGATTAAATAAGACTGTTGCCAGCTTCAAGAAACGGAAAAGGGAGGCCCCGTGTAACTGGAGACAGGAGAAAGAAATGCTTAGAAAAAAAAAGAGTGAAGCAAGAGGGTATTTCCATTTCTGCTAGGCTCGGTCACTGAAGGAAAAACCCAAACGTAAAAAAAAAAAAAAAAAAAAAAAAAAAAAAAAGCAAAACAGGCCCAGTTTTGACTCCACTGGCAGACATTCTAAAGATTTTCTGCAAAAAAAAAATAAAAAAATTCTACGGGCAATCTGTTTTTTAAGGAGAGTTGTGACATTCTGAATCACTTGCTACTGTCAAAGATAGAGAGAGCTCATCCATGTGATAATCTGACATGAGCATACAAAGATGAAATAAAAAAAAAAAAACATTTATGATGATGCAAAAAAAAAAAAAGAAAAAAGGGAAGAGCATTACTGAAAGAAAAATGCAGTTAAGACCTGGGGACTGTGCTTTGGCAAGCAATATATATATATATGCTTTTCATTATAATTTTTTTAAATGTATATATTTATATATATATATATATATATATATATATATATATATTTATTTTTTAATTTAGATATATAAATATATATATTTATTTTTAAATTTATATATATATTTATTCTTAAATTTATATATATACATATAAATATATATATATATTTATATATATATATATATATATATATATATATATATATATATATATATAATATATATATATATATTTTTTTTATATTTTTGTATATTTATTTTTAGACAGACAAACAGACAGATAGATAGATAGATAGATAGATAGATAGATAGATAGATAGATAATAGATAGATAGATAGATAGATAGATAGATAGATAGATAATAGATAGATGGATAGATAATAGATAGATAGATAGATAATAGATAGATAGATAGATAATAGATAGATAGATAGATAATAGATAGATAGATAATAGATAGATAGATAGATAGATAGATAGATAGATAGATAGATAGATAGATAGATAGATAGATAGATAGATAGATAATAGATAGATAATAGATAGATAATAGATAGATAGATAGATAGATAATAGATAGATAATAGATAGATAGATAGATAGATAGATAGATAGATAGATAGATAGATAATAGATAGATAGATAATAGATAGATAGATAGATAGATAGATAATAGATAGATAGATAGATAATAGATAGATAGATAGATAGATAGATAGATAGATAGATAGATAGATAATAGATAGATAATAGATAGATAGATAGATAGATAGATAGATAGATAGATAGATAGATAGATAATAGATAGATAGATAGATAGATAGATAGATAGATAGATAGATAATAGATAGATAGATAGATAGATAGATAGATAGATAGATAGATAGATAATAGATAGATAGATAGATAGATAGATAGATAGATAGATAGATAGATAATAGATAGATAATAGATAGATAGATAGATATATAGATAGATAGATAGATAGATAGATAGATAGATAGATAGATAGATAATAGATAGATAGATAGATAGATAATAGATAGATAGATAGATAGATAGATAGATAGATAATAGATAGATAGATAGATAGATAATAGATAGATAGATAGATAGATAGATAGATAGATAGATAGATAGATAATAGATAGATAGATAGATAGATGATAGATAGATAGATAGATAGATAGATAGATAGATAGATAGATGATAGATAGATAGATAGATAGATAGATAATAGATAGATAGATAGATAGATAATAGATAGATAATAGATAGATAGATAGATAGATAATAGATAGATAGATAGATAGATAGATAGATAGATAGATAATAGATAGATAGATAGATAGATAGATAGATAGATAGATAATAGATAGATAGATAGATAATAGATAGATAGATAGATAGATAGATAGATAGATAGATAGATAGATAGATAATAGATAGATAGATAGATAGATAGATAATAGATAGATGATAGATAGATAGATAGATAGATAGATAGATAGATAGATAGATAATAGATAGATAGATAGATAATAGATAGATAGATAGATAGATAGATAGATAGATAGATAGATAGATAGATGATAGATAGATAGATAGATAGATAGATAGATAGATAATAGATAGATAGATGATAGATAGATAGATAGATAGATAGATAGATAGATAGATAATAGATAGATAGATGATAGATAGATAGATAGATAGATAGATAGATAGATAGATAGATAGATAATAGATAGATAGATAATAGATAGATAGATGATAGATAGATAGATAGATAGATAGATAGATAGATTTCCTGTTGTAACTTGCAGATTTATTAAAATACGCTTGTATGCTAAGACTACATGGATACAGACATTTTGCAGGCACAATGTCACGAAAGTATATATATATACACACACAATACACACACACTATCTATATATATTAGTAACAACAAATGTAAAAAAAGTTCATATTTTTAAATTTACATTTTACTATAATTTTATTACTGTTTTTTACCCCGAATACATTACTTCTGTTTTTTTTTAACCCTGATGAATGGATACTGTTTGGTCACCGAAAAGTGTTGGCTGTTTTTTGTTGTTATTTGCTGATTTAAAAAAATAACCTTGGATGCTAAGAGAGTGCTAATTGACATTTTGCAGACATAAACATGCCTAGAGTAAAAAAAAAAAAACAGTGTACAGCTGGCCAAAGAAGTGAATAGTTGTACGCCCGTGTACTCATGTAAAGGGTAATACATTTACCCGTACAACTTATTTTCCCCAATGCTAAAGTTTTGCTTTTGGACACTCATGCCAGGATCTGAACCCACGACCTCTGCTGTATCCAGCAATAGATCTTCTTACTGAGCCACGTGAGATGCTGGACAGATCCCTGATCTCTTTGGACCTTCTTTCCTTGTTTCTCGTTTCTCATGAACCTTGAACTCCTTGCTCCACCCATGAACTTCCTGATTCAAACCATGTTCCTGCACATCCTGTTCCCGCTTCCTCATCTCTGATGCCTGCCGTATCTCCACTACCGCTCGTTACTGGTTGGGATCAAGCAGAACCTTAGTCGAGGAACAAGCAAAAGGCTTGTTCCTCAACTGAGTTTCTGCCTGATCCCAACCTGTAAACACGTTACCAATCTTTGTCTTGTTCCTTGACCAAGCTTCTGCCTGATCCCAACCTGCAAACGCATGTTACCGATCTTTGTCTTGTTCCTTGACCAAGCTTCTGCTTGATCCCAACCTACAACCGCATGTTACCGATCTTTGTCTTGTTCCTTGACCAAGCTTCTGCTTGATCCCAACCTACAACCGCATGTTACCGATCTTTGTCTTGTTCCTTGACCAAGCTTCTGCTTGATCCCAACCTGCAACCGCGTGTTACCGATCTTTGTCTTGTTCCTTGACCAAGCTTCTGCTTGATCCCAACCTACAACCGCATGTTACCGATCTTTGTCTTGTTCCTTGACCAAGCTTCTGCTTGATCCCAACCTGCAACTGCTTGTTAATAATCTTTGTCTTGTTCCTTGACCAAGCTTCTGCTTGATCCCAACCTGCAACCGTGTGTTACCGATCTTTGTCTTCTTACTGACAATGCTTCTGCTTGATCCCTACCTGCTATATCCGCTACTGGCTTGCTCCCCTCGGGGTGGGGCAATCCTGAAATCCACAACCTGGTACTAACACGCAGCAAAACCTATCTCCACCATCAGGAGTTCTGATCAAAACCTGTTAGTGCTTAAATCCCACACCCTCGTCATCTGCTGGAAGGACCTGCTTGTGCACTTGTCAAGCTGGTCGGTGGGAGCACCTCTACTGCTATAGGTACTGGTCTTCAAACCTGACCCCTGACCATGACAGGTAAAAGAAAAAAAAAGGAATATTTTTGGGAAAAAAACATTACAAAAATGTTCATCGAAAAATATCATTTTAATTTTTGTTATTAGAAGGATGTTCTTAGGAATGAGGCCCAAGAACGTCTGTTTGGTCCTCCATCTGGCTCAGATACATATAGACTTCTTAATTTGGGTGATTCCCGTCCCTGGGGGGGGTTGATTTTTGGAGATCTGCCAAACACAAGCGATTTGGTTTCATTAAGGAGGACTTGTCCTATTAGTTGGGGATCCATACACAATGTCTCACTTAGGATTGACGTAAAAAAAAAAAACTATCCCTGCATGAGTGAAGGTATTGTATTCACCTTTCCGAAGGCCCTTGCTCCCTACCTGTAGCCTCTACCAGTCTCTTCAGGAGTGCCTGTCTATCCTCATGGTTCCGTCCTCCAACCCCAACGTTGCTACAGGACTCAGATGTAAGGGTTGGAGGATAAAACCCACAGCATACAGCGGGAGACGTAGGCATCCAACACCCCTGGAAATTTTGAATACTTAAAAGACCGTTGGAGACCACAACACTGGAACGAAGGAGAGGTAGGAGACACGGGTCGCTTTGGCAATGGGTTTTTCCTCTAAATAGAGTGGAGAGTTCTGGATTCCCCATCTCTTCTCTTCAATCCATAGGAAGTCCCTAGACCTCACTGCATTCTACTAAGCAGCCCATAGCCTTCAGGATAGCATGGCATTTGACACCCCAAAAGTGTTGAATATTTAAAAGGCTGATGGAAGCCACATGACTGAAATGGAGGAGAAATAGGAGACAAAGGACACTTTGGCAAAGGGCTTCATCTCTCTAACAAGAGTGGAGAGCTCCTGATTCCCTATTTCTTCTCTTCAATCCTTAAGATGTCCCTAGTCCTCATGGTGTTCTACTAAGCAGCCCATGGCCTTCAGGATAGCATGGCATTTGACACCCCAAAAGTGTTCAATACTTAAAAGGCTGATGGAAGCCACATGACTGAAATGGAGGAGAGATAGGAGACAAAGGACACTTTGGCAATGGGCTTCATGTCTTCAAATAGAGTGGAGAGCTCCTGATTCCCCATTTCTTCTCTTCAATCCATAAGAAGTCCCTAGACCTCAACATGGTCTACTGAGCAGCCCATGGCCTTCAGGATAGCACGGCATTTGACACCCCCGAAAGTGCTGAATATTTTAAAAGGCTGATGGAAGCCACATGACTGAAATGAAGGAGAGATAGGAGACACAGGACACTTTGGCAAAGGGCTTAATCTCTCTAACAAGAGTGGAGAGCTCCTGATTCCCTATTTATTCTCTTCAATCCTTAAGATGTCCCTAGACCTCATGGTGTTCTACTAAGCAGCCCATGGCCTTCAGGATAGCATGGCATTTGACACCCTCAAACGTGCTGAATATATAAAAGGCTGATGGAGGCCACATGACTGGAATGGAGGGGAGATAGAAGACAAAGGACACTTTGACAATGGGCTTCATGTCTCCAAATAGAGTGGAGAGCTCCTGATTCCCCGTTTTTTCTCCTCTTCAATCTATAGCAAGTCCCTAGACCTCACTGTGTTCTAGGCCCATGGCCATCAGGATAGCATGGCATTTGACACCCCCTGAATATTTAAAAGGCTGATGGAAGCTGTATGAGTGAAATGAAGGAGAGGTAGGAGATATGGGCTTCTCTAGCAATGGGTTTATCTCTCTAAATAGAGCGGAGAGCTCACAATTCCACAATTCTTCTCTTCAATGCACATGAAGTCTGCAGGACTAAACATGGTCTACTGAGCAGCCCACTACAAGGCTCTTAGGGTACCATGGCATGCATCTCCAAAGATAGCTGGGAAATGGCTACCTGTAAAGCTAGAAAAAGGCACTCTACCCAGATAAATAGGACTACAGGCAGCGAATGACTATGACACTAACTTCACCACAACTGGAAAATAAACACCACATTATTATCACGATGGACAGAGAGTATATACCACCATAATCACCACTTGATCCACCACAGTATAACCAAACAAGCCAGAAAATGGACATCACCAATAGCTATTTGTTTGGCCATACCCATGCATTTGGATCGCGCCAATATTTTAGTATTCGTCCCATGTCGTAGTTGTCCCATGTCAGCTCTAAGCCTGAGAATTAAGCAATCGCATGGCTACTGATGGCTCAATTCTCGATCTGCTCAGAACGGAGAGCGGTAACTGTCAGTCGCTGCTCTCCACTCTGCTCTTTCAACGCTCACTGGATCGCCCAGGCTAGAGAGGGGGCGGACACAGCCGGCTCTCACTCTTAGCCTCTGGAAGCGTAAGTGTTTTCAAAGAGGAGAACGTATAGGCCAGATGGTTATACTAGCCATACAGAACATCTGACCCTGATGAGTCTTGGATGGTCCAATAATGAGTTTCCATACAACGATGGTCATCAACCTCAAACAGCTGTATGCAGTCAACCAATGGTGCAAAGAATGGGCTCTGCCCACTGTTCTTAAATGAGGAATGTTCCTCTTATTTTTGGGAAATGCGATGGAAGGAGACATGTGAAGACCTTCTGTTTTAAGAAGGCTTTACTTGGATATATCCAAAAAAAAACGCTGCTTTTGCCCTGTGGGGTCCCTTCACATCATGTCCTGGAAAGACGACGTGAAGCGAGAAGAAATAGAAGAATTGGATTTCACCTTACTTTCTATTTTGGTTTCGATGGTCATCACCAGCACAGAGTGAATCTCCCCAATGGGAACACAGACAGAAATATAACAAATTGGAAGAGCGGCAAAAAAAAATGAGTCTAATGGAACCTTTAATAAATAATCATCTTTAAATAATTGAGTGTCTCGGGGTCTGAACAGTCCTCCATCATTAGAAAACTGAAACAATATAAAATTTACGTGAGAGGTGCAGAACCAAAAATGAATCCAACATTTTACTGCTGGGTCCATTTTGGATCATTTCAGTATGCTAACTGGGCCATTTGAGCCATTAGAAGACTACAACTCACGAATCCTGATGAAATGGGAGGATTCAGACCCCAGAAACATGTTGAGTTTTTTTTTCAATTATTTATTGAACAAATAAAGTTTCCTTGGGCTCATTTATGCTTTGCCGTCTTTTTTTGGATCCTGTTTAACAGCCTCATTGAGCCTCAAAAACTTGGTTTGACCTTCTAATCTATTGAATGATCAGAATTTCAAGCATCTTTTCCATACCTATTCTGGACTTATCAATAAAAACTTTCCAAGGGTTCTAATGCATTCCTACTCTAGCCAAGTATTAAAAAAAACCTTGGCTACACATACCTAAATTTATTTGGCCAACCTAGCTGGTCCATGGCCAATAAGAGCTTAGTAATTAGTTTGACCTTCTCAAATACTGAACCGCTGATTATCATCATTCCAACAGCTTTTCGATACCTATTCTGACTTATTAATAAAAACTTTGCAAGGGTTCTAATCCATCCCTACTCTACCCAAGTAATAAAAAAAAAACCCTTGGCTTCACATACAGTACCTAAATTTATTTGGCCAACCAAGCCTGTCCATGGCCAATAAAAGCTTAGAAATTGGTTTGATCTTTTGAAATACTGCACCACTGATTATCATCATTCCAAGCATCTTTTCGATACCTATTCTGGACTTAGCAATTAAAATATTGCAGGGTTCCTCCTAGTCCATCCCTACTCTACCCCCCAGAAAACCCTTTGGCTTCACATACATAAATTTGGCCAACCTAGACCATCAATAATGAAAAACACCAAAAGCAAACATTCTTTTGCTTCAAGTACACCAAAGATAAGAAGACATAACCAAGAAAAATAAGTCCTACCTGTAGGGTGATTTTGGATCAAAGCACGTTTCCGTGACATCGGTAACATTAGGATTGCAGCAAGCTCCGCCATCATAATCCAGTTCCTCAATATTGCAGTCCATGTCACATACACTGTTTTCTTTCCTGCTGGAGAACAAACAAGGGCTGCGTCCGCGACAATCCCCACCGTCATATCCTGTAAGTTTATGGTTACATTCTGGATCGCACTCGGTGCTTCCAATCTTTGTGATGTCACAGTTGGTGAGGATGAGTCGCTGTCGTAGGAAAGAGTCGTTCCTCTCCAACACATTCAGTTCCCACGTGATATTGTACGGACCGAATGCCTCGTTTAATTTTTTATGCTGGAGCTCGATTTGTTCTTTGGTGACCGTTGGGTTCTCGTGGTTGTCGTCAAACACGTTGACCACCGTGTATCGGACGACTCTGGGTCGGCGGAAGCCTGAAACTTTGTTATAGTTTGAAATGACCTGCACGTTGTCACAAAGTGTTTGCCCGCACTGGGGCAGGTCCAGGTTTGTATCCAGTGCTGAAACATGGAGATTGATGGGTTCTACTTTTGGGATCTTTCCTTCTTTCATGGGAGCCCAGATGTCTTTCACATTCTCAAAGCTATCCTGAAGAACAAGTTGAGGTAGAGGATTACTCAGTCCATGCAATGTCTGGCCCATGTCTAGCAATATTTCCTTCTGTGTCCGAGCAGTATTCCAGAGCCTGAACTGTTCCATGTAGCCTCTGTAATTCTGATTAAGGGCATTTCCACCAATCATAAGAGTTTTACACCTTCTTGCAAAAGCGCTGAAGACGGAACCCACTTGTTCGCTACTTGTTGCCACTTGCGCCCCGTTGACGTAAAGTTTTATTGTCCGACCGTTGTAAGTTACGGCTAGATGGACCCATTGGTTTGGGAGGTAGTTGCGATTAGCAGACATGGTGGTCCAGTTTCTAGCGCGGTCTGTCTTTAAGGAGAAGAAATAGCGAGGATCTCTTGTACCCTGGTCACTCATGGCCTCAATTCCAAGAACCCATCCACGATCATGAGAAGTGTAAGTACATTTGTCATAAAGTCCTAAGCATCCCCAGAAAAGAGAAACGTGTCAATGAAAGTCAACATTATATCTACAGAAACATTTTGCCAATCAAATATTGCCTTAGTTATTAACAGTCAATATACTCTGAACATCACAAAAGGGGCCTTCAGAATCATTTTTCAGGAAAGTGTTCTCTCGTCAAGTGACTTAGCCTCGGCAAATGCTCCTCAACCAGGGTTCCATGGAATCCCTGGGTTCCTCTTAAGGTTGCTATGGGTTCCTTAGGCAATGAGCAACGGTGGATTGATCTTCCACCTACACCGAACACCAATGGGAGTGGCAATTTTCCACTAACCGCCAAGGTCAAGAGTCACTTCACTGACCACGAATGTTGGCGGATACCATCATTTTTAATGTCTGCCTTGTCTGCCATGAGAGGTTAGTAGAACCCAATTTAGAATCTGAACAATTATTTCAAGGGTTCCTTAGTGTTCAAAAAGGTTGAGAAAGGCAGCTTAGGCTACTACAGTGATTAACAGCTTCCACAGAGGATGCCCACATGGAAGAAAAATATATTTGAAATATATTTCAAAAATATTCTTCCCAGATATATTGACATATATTTGAAATACTATAATTTTGGCCATATTCAATATATTTCAATATATATATACACTGCATGTTGAAATGTGTTTTTTTTTATACATTACAAAATATATGAAAAATATTTTATTAAATGTATTTTTTAAAAATATATTCTTCAGATTTTTTTTTTACATATAAAAAAAGTCATTTTACCATATGTATTTACATATATTTGTAATTGCATTTAGAAAATATAGATTAAATATATTTTCAAAGACATATATTTGAAAATGTATTTTTACAAAAAATTTATATATATTTCTTAATATATAAAAAAACACATTTTGACATACAGTATATATATATATATATATATATATATATATATATATGTGTTCTCCCTGTGCCTGCGTGGGTTTCCTCCGGGTACTCCAGTTTCCTCCCACACTCCAAAGACATGCTGATAGGTTAATTGGATCCTGTCTAAAATTGGCCCTAGTGTATATATGTATGTATGAATGTAGGTTAGGGACCTTTAGATTGTACACCCCTTGAGGGTCAGGGACTGATGTGAATGTACAAAATATATGTAAAGCGCAGCGTAAATTGATGGCGCTATATAAGTACCTGAAATAAATAAATATTATATATATATATATATATTTATTTTTTTTTTTTAATTTATTTATTTTTTTATTTTATTTTATTTATTTTTTTAAATATATTAAATACAGCCAAAATTGTAGTGTTTCAAATATATGTCAATATATTTGGGAAGAATATTTTTAAAATATATTAAAAATATATTTTTTTTCCACGTGGATATAAAGGGTGTGCACACACAAGCCTACTGGTCTACGGGCTGGGTTAGAGGCTTCTTCCCTCCCACAGTTCTTCAAAGCCTCTGGACTCCAGAACCAAATCCTGGAATTACAAAACTTAGGAAAAACTGGAAACGATGAGCAAGGGGGCAGAAAAGGGATATATATATATATATATATATATATATATATATAAAGATATATATATATATATATATATAAAATATACATGCACAGTGGCTAAGTGGTTAGCACTTCCACCTGGCGGCACTAGGCTCGTTAGTTCGAATACCAACCACTAGCACTACCTGCCAGGAGTTTTCTCCCTGTGCCTGCGTGGGTTTCTTCTGGGTACCCCAGTTCCCTCCCACACTCCAAAGACATGCTGGGAGGATAATTGGATCCTATCTAAATTGGCCCTAGTATGTGTATGTATGAATGTGAAGGACATGATTTATTTATTGTATATCTGACTATACAGTTATAGAATTTACTCATTTAAAATATCTCCGACCTTGCCTAAAAATCACAATGAATGAGGGAGGAGGGCAGGACACAATATTGGAGGCTTCTTTGCTCCCAAAGCTCTTCGAAGCCTCTGGACTCCAGAACACAATCCAGGAATTACGAAAAACCCAGAGAAAACTGGAAACCCAATTTTCTCTGCCAATAACAAATACTATATGTATATAAATATATATACTGTATATATATGATGGGGGGGCAGCAATGGTATATATATATATATATATATATATATATATATACACACACACATATACAGGCGTACCTCGGTTTACAAACGCCTCAGTTGAAGTAATTTTCAGTTTACGAATGAAAATCCATTGAAAATAATGACTCGGTTTACAATTTTTTTTCACAATACGAAGCAAGTCTCCCCTGGATGTATTAAGCCTGGGAGGTTTATAGCACCAGCCCCGTGCCTTTAAAGTGCACTTTTTTTAAAGAGTTTTGAACAAATAAAAGACTTGTTTTTTTAACTTTTTTTCTGACCTCTGGAACGGATTAATTGGTTTTTAATGCATTCCTATGACAAAGCAGTTGAATTTGAGTGTGGAGGTGTTAGAGCGGTTTTTCAATCAAGTTTTGGAGCCAGTATGGGAATTTTTAATCATGTCCCTGTACAGTATTTATGCCTTTAAAGTGCACTTTATAAAGATAAAATACTTTTTTTTTTTACATTTTTCTGACCTCCGGAACAGATTCATTGCTTTTCAATGCATTCCTATGGCAAAGCATGTGATGTCGAGTGTGGAAGTGTTGGAGTGGTTTTTGCATTGAGTTTAGAAGCCATTCTGGAAATTTTTAATCATGTTCCTGTACAGTATTTATGCCTTTAAAGTGCACTTTATAAAGAGTTTTGAACAGATAAGACTTTTTTTTTACTTTTTTCTGACCTCCGGAACGGATTTATTGGTTTTCAATAAAAGCATGTGATGTCAACTGTAGAGGTGTTGGAGTTGCTTTTGCATTGAGCTTCGGAGTCATTCTGGGGATTTTGAATCATGTCCCCGTACAGTATTTATGCCTTTAAACTGCACTTTTTATAAAGAGTTTTGAACAGATAACAGACTTTTTTTTTAAAACTTTTTTTCTGACCTCCAGAATGGATTCATTGGTTTTCAATGCATTTCTATGGGAAACCGTGGTTCGGTTTACGAAATTTTTCTCAATACGAAACGTCCCGGAGAACATGTTAAATTAGTAAACCGAGGTACGCCTGTATGTATATGTATATCTCATTTCTGCCCCATCATATATATACCGTATACAGGTGAAACTAGAAAAATTAGAATATCGTGCAAAAGTTCATTTATTTCAGTGCAGCAACTTAAAAGGTGAAACTAACATATGAGATAGACTCATTACATGCAAAGCAAGATAGTTCAAGCCGTGATTTGTCATCATTGTGATGATTATGGCTTACAGCTCATGAAAACCCCAAATCCACAATCTCAGAAAATGAGAATATTCCATGCAATCAATAAAACAAGGATTGTACATAGAACAATATCGGACCTCTGAAAAGTAGAAGCTGCATATGTACTCAGTACTTGGTTTGGGCTCCTTTTGCAGCAATTACTGCCTCAATGCGGCGTGGCATGGAAGCTATCAGCCTGTGGCACTGCTGAGGTGTTATGGAAGACCAGGATGCTTCAATAGCGGCCTTCAGCTCTTCTGCATTGTTCGGTTTCATGTCTCTCATCTTTCTCTTGGCAATGCCCCATAGACTCTCTATGGGGTTCAGGTCAGGCGAGTTTGCTGGCCAATCAAGCACAGTAATCCCACGGTCATTGAACCAGGTTTTGGTGCTTTTGGCAGTGTGGGCAGGTGTCAAGTCCAGCTGGAAAATGAAGTCAGCATCCCCATAAAGCTCGTCTGCGGAAGGAAGCATGAAGTGCTCCAAAATCTCCTGGTAGACGGCTGCGGGGACCCTGGACTTAATGAAGCACAGTGGACCAACACCAGCAGATGACATGGCTCCCCAAATCAACACAGACTGTGGAAACTTCACACTGGACTTCAAGCATCTTGCAGTGTGTGCCTCTCCATTCTTCCTCCATACTCGGGGTCCTTGGGCCTCTCCATTCTTCCTCCATACTCGGGGTCCTTGTGCCTCTCCATTCTTCCTCCATACTCGGGGTCCTTGGGCCTCTCCATTCTTCCTCCATACTCGGGGTCCTTGGGCCTCTCCATTCTTCCTCCATACTCGGGGTCCTTGGGCCTCTCCATTCTTCCTCCATACTCGGGGTCCTTGTGCCTCTCCATTCTTCTTCCATACTCGGGGTCCTTGGGCCTCTCCATTCTTCCTCCATACTCGGGGTCCTTGGGCCTCTCCATTCTTCCTCCATACTCGGGGTCCTTGGGCCTCTCCATTCTTCCTCCATACTCGGGGTCCTTGTGCCTCTCCATTCTTCTTCCATACTCGGGGTCCTTGTGCCTCTCCATTCTTCCTCCATACTAGGGGTCCTTGTGCCTCTCAATTCTTCCTCCATACTAGGGGTCCTTGTGCCTCTCAATTCTTCCTCCATACTCGGGGTCCTTGTGCCTCTCAATTCTTCCTCCATACTCGGGGTCCTTGGGCCTCTCCATTCTTCCTCCATAATCAGGGTCCTTGTGCCACTCCATTCTTCCTCCATACTCGGGGTCCTTGTGCCTCTCCATTCTTCCTCCATACTCGGGGTCCTTGGTTTCCAAATGAGATGCAAAAGTTGATGTCATCAGAAAAGAGGACTTTGGACCACTGAGAAACAGACCAGGTCTGTTTTTCTTTAGCCCGGGTAAGACGCTTCTGATGTTTGTTGTTCAGGAGCGGCTTGACAAGAGGAATACGACATTTGAAGCCCATGTCCAGGATCCGTCTGTGTGTGGTGGCTCTTGATGCACTGACTCCAGCCTCAGTCCACTCCTTGTGAAATTCCCCAACACTTTTGAATAGCCTTTTCCTGACAATCCTCTCCAGGCTGCGGTCATCCCTGCTGCTTGTGCACCTTTTTCTTCCACACTTTTCCCTTCCACATAACTTTCTATTAATGTGCTTTGATACAGCACTTTGGGAGCATCCAACTTCTTTTGCAGTTACCTTTTGAGGCTTTCCCTCCTTATGGAGGGTGTCAATGATGGTGTCAGGTCAGCAGTCTTTCCTATGATTGTGATTCCTACTGAACCAGACTGAGAGACCATTTAAAAGCTCAGAAACCCTTTGCAGGTGTTATGGCTTAATTAGCTGATTAGAGTGGGACACTTTGAGCCGAGAATATTCCACCTTTTCACAATGTTCTCATTTTCTGAGATTGTGGATTTGGGGATTTCATGAGCTGTAAGCCATAATCACCACAATGATGACAAATCACGGCTTGAACTATCTTGCTTTGCATGTAATGAGTCTATCTCATATATTAGTTTCACCTTTTAAGTTGCTGCACTGAAATAAATGAACTTTTGCACGATATTCTAATTTTTCGAGTTTCACCTGTATATATATATATATATATATATATATATATATGCAAGCCATGATCTATCTATTGCATATATGACTGTAAACTTCCATCCCTCCAACCATAAAACGTCACAGTAAGGGAGGAAGGAGGGGAGGAGCTTGACAATCCCGGCACATGCGCAATGGAGCAATCACCCAAGTTAAACAGAGCTTTCACATAGATAATAAGCGGGTCCCAACAACGACGAGGGGTTAAGCCATTCGTGAAGTGTTGTTGGGCCAGAAGCAGAACGAACAACATAAGCTCGTGAATGGTAGAATCACAAGATCGTTTATTAATACCACATAAGGCTCATTTATCAGAGCCTATTATGAACGAACCCTCATTATGGCAGGCTTGCAAATTAAAGAGTTTTTTTTTTCTTTTTTTTTCTATTTTTTTTCCTGGAGAGGCACTTTAATTGTTCAAAAAGAAATCAGTCTCGGCACTAAGTAATGTGATTACCTAAGTCCAAACATGACACACCAGGGACACACATAACAAACCCAAGAGCAGACATTGGGGCCAAGGCTATTGTTTTCTCAAAATAATGTATGGTGCGTCATCGTAAAGATTATTCAATCAGTGGATAATGTATAACTGTGCGTTCGTTAACCTACGATCAGCTTCCAAAATAATGAAGAACGTTTGTGTGATGAATCCCCCTACCGCATGACACACGCGTAGATTCCAGTAGAGTGCACTGCCGTGGATAACTAATGACAGGCCCTAACCTAATTAATACACTCAATGATGCAAAAAAAAAAAAAATCAAAACATCCGAAGTGTAAGTCTCTAAAAAAGAAATGGCTTCCCGTACTACTTTATTTTGAACAGTTTACTTGCAGAAGGAATGCCACAGACAGCGATGGACCTAGAATGATCTGGGGGTGCAGATCAAAAAAAATTGGGGGGGGGGCAAATTTTGGCTAGCTTCTGTATCACAGTTCACGAACCTGTACCCTTTTATATCAGGTGTCTTTATGCCTCTGTCCCTTCCTACTTCAAGAGTCCTTATTTGCATCCCCCCTTTACATCAGGGTCCCCGTTAGGGCCCCTTAAATCAAAGTCCTCACCAGAGCCCCCCTTGCATCAGTGTCCCCATCAGAGTGCTCCTTACATCAATAGCCCCCTTTAAAGTCCCCATCAAAATGCCCCCTTACATCAAACGTCCACATAAGAGTGCCCGATAGGGGTCCTCCCTTACATCAGGATGCCCAGGAGAGTGTCCTTTTACATATATTTTCCACATCAGAGTGCCATCTTACATCAGTTCTCCCCATCAGGGTTCCCATTACATGAAATGTTCCGATGAGAGTGCCCCCTTACATCAATTCTCCCCATCAGGGTTCCCATGACATGAAATGTTCCAATGAGAGTGCCCCCTTACATCAATTCTTCCCATAAGGGTTCGCATGACATGAAATGTTCCAATGAGAGTGCCCCCTTACATCAATTCTCCCCATCAGGGTTCCCATGACATGAAATGTTCCAATGAGAGTGCCCCCTTACATCAATTCTTCCCATCAGGGTTCCCATGACATGAAATGTTCCAATGAGAGTGCCCCCTTACATCAATTCTCCCCATCAGGGTTCCCATGACATGAAATGTTCCAATGAGAGTGCCCCCTTACATCAATTCTTCCCATAAGGGTTCCCATGACATGAAATGTTCCAATGAGAGTGCCCCCTTACATCAATTCTCCCCATCAGGGTTCGCATTAAATGAAATGTTCCAATGAGAGTGCCCCCTTACATCAATTCTCCCCATCAGGGTTCGCATTAAATGAAATGTTCCAATGAGAGTGCCCCCCTTACATCAATTCTCCCCATCAGGGTTCCCATGACATGAAATGTTCCAATGAGAGTGCCCCCTTACATCAATTTTCCCCATCAAGGTTCCCATGACATGAAATGTTCCAATGAGAGTGCCCCCCTTACATCAATTCTCCCCATCAGGGTTCCCATGACATGAAATGTTCCAATGAGAGTGCCCCCTTACATCAATTCTCCCCATCAGGGTTCCCATGACATGAAATGTTCCAATGAGAGTGCCCCCTTACATCAATTTTCCCCATCAAGGTTCCCATGACATGAATTGTTCCAATGAGAGTGCCCCCTTACATCAATTCTCCCCATCAGAGTGATCCCTTAATCAATTGTCCCCATTAGAGTTGCCCTTAGTTCAAATGTCCCCATCAGAGTTTCCCTTTTACATCAAATGTTTCCATCAGAGTGCCCCCTTACATCAGGATCCCCATCAGAGTCCCCCTTACATCAAATGTCCTGATCAGAGTCCCCCTGGCGTTAAAAGTCCCCATTAGAGTGCCCTTTACATCAACTGCCTTCATCACAGTGCCCTTTGCATCAAATAATTTGAAGGGGTAACTGTGATAGAAAAACCTTTTGGTAATCTCCCATTGCCTAATTGCCTAATGGTGTTTCAAGTGCTCTGCTATGTAAATGAAGGCTTTCCCTCAAATGCTGAGGTAGTTTTAACACTGACCTTGTGACACTGACCTAATATGGCCATACTGGGGTCAACGTGACATCACTGACCTCGTGAGATCACTGACCTAACATGGCCATACTGGGGTCAACGTGACATCACTGACCTCGTGACATCACTGACCTAACATGGCCATACTGGGGTCAACGTGACATCACTGACCTCGTGAGATCACTGACCTAACATGGCCATACTGGGGTCAACGTGACATCACTGACCTCGTGACATCACTGACCTAACATGGCCATACTGGGGTCAACGTGACATCACTGACCTCGTGACATCACTGACCTAACATGGCCAAACTGGGGTCAACGTGACATCACTGACCTCTTCACATCATTGTCCTAATATGGCTACATGGCCATAATGGGTCAACATGACATCACTGAACTTGTGACATCATTGACCTAATATGGCCATATTGGATCAACCTGACATAATTGACCTCATGACATCATTAACCTAATATGGACCTACTGGGTTAACGTGATATCACTGACCTTGTGACATCTTTGACATAATATGGCCTTACTGGGTCAACATGACCCATGCAGGGTCTGGGGAGAGCAGATATAGTGAATGCAGGGTCCAGGGAGCCCAGATATAGTAAATGAGGGGTCTGGGGAGAGCGGATATAGTGAATGCAGGGTCCGGGGAGACCAGACATAGTGAATGCGGGGTCCAGGGAGACCAGATATAGTGAATGCAGGGTCCGGGGAGACCAGATATAGCGAATGCGGTGTCCAGGGAGACCAGATATAGTGAATGCAGGGTCCGGGGAGAGCAGATATAGTGAATGCGGGGTCCGGGGAGCCCGGATATAGTGAATGCGGGGTCCGGGGAGCCCGGATATAGTGAATGCAGGGTTCGGGGAGACCAGATATAGTGAATGCAGGGTTCGGGGAGACCAGATATAGTGAATGCAGGGTCCGGGGAGAGCAGATATAGTGAATGCAGGATATGGGGAGAGCGGATATAGTGAATGCAGGGTCCGGGGAGAGCGGATATAGTGAATGCGGGGTCCGGGGAGACCGGATATAGTGAATGCAGGGTCCGGGGAGAGCGGATATAGTGAATGCAGGGTCCGGGGAGAGCGGATATAGTGAATGCAGGGTCCGGGGAGAGCGGATATAGTGAATGCAGGGTCCGGGGAGACCGGATATAGTGAATGCAGGGTCCGGGGAGAGCAGACATAGTGAATGCAGGGTCCGGGGAGAGCGGATATAGTGAATGCAGGGTCCGGGGAGACCGGATATAGTGAATGCAGGGTCCGGGGAGAGCGGATATAGTGAATGCAGGGTCTGGGGAGAGTGGATATAGTGAATGCAGGGTCCGGGGAGAGCGGATATAGTGAATGCGGGGTCCGGGGAGAGCAGATATAGTGAATGCAGGATATGGGGAGAGCGGATATAGTGAATGCAGGGTCCGGGGAGAGCGGATATAGTGAATGCGGGGTCCGGGGAGACCAGATATAGTGAATGCAGGGTCCGAGGAGAGCAGATATAGTGAATGCAGGGTCCAGGGAGAGCAGATATAGTGAATGCTGGGTCCGGGGAGAGCGGATATAGTGAATGCAGGGTCCGGGGAGGGTGCATATAGTGAATGCAGGGTCCGGGGAGAGCGGATATAGTGAATGCGGGGTCTAGGGAGAGCAGATATAGTGAATGCAGGGTCCGGGGAGGGCGGATATAGTGAATGCAGGTCCGGGGAAAGCAGATATTGTGAATGCGGGGTCCGGGGAGAGCGGATATAATGAATGCAGGGTCCGGGGAGGGTGCATATAGTGAATGCAGGGTCCGGGGAGAGCGGATATAGTGAATGCGGGGTCTGGGGAGAGCAGATATAGTGAATGCGGGGTCCGGGGAGGGCGCATATAGTGAATGCAGGGTCCGAGGAGAGCCAATATAGTGAATGCAGGGTTCGGGGAGAGCAGATATAGTGAATGCAGGGTTCGGGGAGAGCAGATATAGTGAATGCAGGGTTCAGGGAGACCAGATATAGTGAATGCAGGGTTCGGGGAGACTAGATATAGTGAATGCAGGGTCTGGGGAGAGCGGATATAGTGAATGCAGGGTCCGGGGAGAGCAGATATAGTGAATGCAGGGTCCGGGGAGAGCGGATATAGTGAATGCAGGGTCCGGGGAGTCCGGATATAGTGAATGCAGGGTCCGGGGAGAGCGGATATAGTGAATGCAGGGTCCGGGGAGACCGGATATAGTGAATGCAGGGTCCGGGGAGACCGGATATAGTGAATGCAGGGTCCGGGGAGAGCGGATATAGTGAATGCAGGGTCCGGGGAAAGCGGATATAGTGAATGCAGGGTCCGGGGAGAGCGGATATAGTGAATGCAGGGTCCAGGGAGAGCGGATATAGTGAATGCAGGGTCTGGGGAGAGCGGATATAGTGAATGCAGGGTCTGGGGAGAGCGGATATAGTGAATGCAGGATATGGGGAGAGTGGATATAGTGAATGCAGGGTCCGGGGAGAGCGGATATAGTGAATGCAGGGTCCAGGGAGAGCGGATATAGTGAATGCAGGGTCTGGGGAGAGCGGATATAGTGAATGCAGGGTCCGGGGAAAGCGGATATAGTGAATGAAGGGTCTGGGGAGAGCGGATATAGTGAATGCAGGGTCCGGGGAGAGCGGATATAGTGAATGCAGGGTCCGGGGAGAGCGGATATAGTGAATGCAGGGTCCGGGGAGAGTGGATATAGTGAATGCGGGGTCCAGGGAGACCGGATATAGTGAATGCAGGGTCCGGGGAGAGCGGATATAGTGAATGCAGGGTCCGGGAAGAGCGGATATAGTGAATGTAGGGTCCGGGGAGAGCGGATATAGTGAATGCAGGGTCCGGGGAGAGCGGATATAGTGAATGCAGGGTCCAGGGAGCTCAGGTATAGTGAATGCAGGGTCCAGGGAGACCAGATATAGTGAATGCAGAGTCCGGGGAGACCAGTTATAGCGAATGCGTTGTCCAGGTAGACCAGATATAGTGAATGCGGGGTCCGGGGACAGCGGATATAGTGAATGCGGGGTCCGGGGAGACCAGATATAGTGAATGCAGGGTTCGGGGAGACCAGATATAGTGAATGCAGGGTCCGGGGAGAGCGGATATAGTGAATGCAGGGTCCAGGGAGTCCAGATATAGTGAATGCGGTGTCCAGGGAGACCAGATATAGTGAATGCAGGGTCCGGGGAGAGCGGATATAGTGAATGCAGGGCCCGGGGAGACCAGATATACTGAATGCAGTGGTCGGGGAGACCAGATATAGTGAATGCAGGATATGGGGAGAGCGGATATAGTGAATGCAGGGTCCGGGGAGAGCGGATACAGTGAATGCAGGGTCCGGGGAAAGCGGATATAGTGAATGCAGGATCCGGGGAGACCAGATATAGTGAATGCAGGGTTTGGGGAGAGCGGATATAGTGAATGCAGGGTCCGGGGAGAGCGGATATAGTGAATGCGGGGTCCGGGGAGAGCGGATAGAGTGAATGCAGGGTCCGGGGAGAGCGGATATAGTGAATGCAGGGTCCGGGGAGAGCGGATAGAGTGAATGCGGGGTCCGGGGAGACCGGATATAGTGAATGCAGGGTCCGGGGAGAGCGGATATAGTGAATGCAGGGTTTGGGGAGAGCGGATATAGTGAATGCAGGGTCCGGGGAGAGCGGATATAGTGAATGCGGGGTCCGGGGAGAGCGGATAGAGTGAATGCGGGGTCCGGGGAGAGCGGATATAGTGAATGCAGGGTTTGGGGAGAGCGGATATAGTGAATGCAGGGTCAGGGGAGAGCGGATATAGTGAATGCAGGGTCCGGGGAGAGCGGATATAGTGAATGCGGGGTCCGGGGAGAGCGGATATAGTGAATGCAGGGTTTGGGGAGAGCGGATATAGTGAATGCAGGGTCAGGGGAGAGCGGATATAGTGAATGCAGGGTCCGGGGAGAGCGGATATAGTGAATGCGGGGTCCGGGGAGAGCGGATAGAGTGAATGCGGGGTCCGGGGAGAGCGGATATAGTGAATGCTATCATAGCCGCTAGCAGTAATCACCCTGTTCTCCTGGTAGGGAAGGCTCCCCCTGCCGGGAGAACAGAATGGCTCCGCGGGAACACTGACTGTGTTGCAGGAAACAATAAAATTTCTTAATTTATGGCACAGTATAGATAGCTGGATAATAGATAGATAGATAATAGATAGATAGATAGATAGATAGATAGATAGATAGATAGATAGATAATAGATAGATAGATAGATAGATAGATAGATAGATAGATAGATAGATAATAGATAGATAGATAGATAGATAGATAGATAGATAGATGATAGATAGATAGATAGATAGATAGATAGATAGATAGATAGATAATAGATAGATAGATAGATAGATAGATAGATAGATAGATAGATAGATAGATGGCAACAGAAAAATATGTTTCATCTTCGCCTTCAGCTACAATATTTTATGTACCACATACAGCATTTTACATCGTATTTTAAGTGTACTTAACTATTCAAGTCATTAAATGAAAATCTACGTGAACCTCTATCATAGAGGAAAGGGAGAGTGTAATTGGAGTGCAATGATCCATTCAATGAGTCCGGCAAACCAAGAGGGAGTTTGACATGCCCCATTGTGCAAGAAATTCCACAATTGCCTTACTTGCGCTTTACAACCTACATAATGGCCCAACGAGAGATTTCATAGATCTCATAGGAGTAGTTTTGTCGCTCATAAGTCTGGAATGGGTTGCAAAAGAATTTTTAAGACTTGCGCCTCCATCATTCCATAGTTAGGTGGATAGTTGGGAAAAATTCAGCATCATTGCTATTCCGCTCTAAAATTGGGCAATTATCAAGGTGAATGAAAGGGCACACCACACAACCCTCATGCAGGTGCCAAAGAACCTGTGATGTCCAAAGATCTGCAGACTTTTGTAACACTTGATAATAGCTATGTTGACAAGCATGCCATAATAAATTAACTGAATATGTGTTACGTTCACGTAAAGTTACCATGGAGGAACCAAAACCATCAGTGTTTGTTCCAGTTTCTCTAAAGACCAACTGGATGTTGAAGACCACTACATAAACTATGGTTATGAAATGCTTATGCTGAGGTCTACTAAAGACCAACTGGATGTTGAACATCCCTACATGAACTTTGGTCATAAAAGGCTTTTGATAAGATTTGCAAAAGTCTAACTGGATGTTGAACATCCCAACATGAACTATGGTCATACAAAAACTTATGTTGAGGTTTGCTAAAGACCAACTGGATGTTGAACATCCCAACATGAACTATGGTCATACAAAACCTTTCGTTGAGGTTTGCTAAAGACCAACTGGATGCTGAACATCCCTACATGAACTATGGTCATAAAAGGCTTTTGATAAGATTTGCAAAAGTCTAACTGGATGTTGAACATCCCAACATGAACTATGGTCATACAAAAACTCACGTTGAGGTTTGCTAAAGACCAACTGGATGTTGAACATCAATACATGAACTATGGTCATAAAAGGCTTACGTTGAGGTTTTCTAAAGGCCAACTAGATGTTGAACATCCCTACATGATCTATGGTCATAAAAGGCTTTTGGTAAGATTTGCAAAAGTCTAACTGAATGCTGAACATCCCTACCTGAACGTTGGTCATAAAAAGTTTCTATTAAGGTTTGCTAAAGTCCAACTGGATGCTGAACATCACTACATTAACAATGGTCATAAAAAGGCTTAGGTTGAGGTTTGCTAAAGACCAACTTCATGTTAAACATCAATACATGAATTATGGTAATAAAAGGCTTCTGTTGAGGTTTGCTAAAGACCAACTGGATGTTGAACATCCCAACATGAACTATGGTCATAAAAAGGCTTACGTTGAGGTTTGTTAAAGACCAACTGCATGTTGAACATCCCTACATGAACTATGGTCATAAAAGGCTTTTGATAAGATTTGCAATAGTCTAACTGGATGCTGAACATCCCTACATGAACTATGGTCATACAAAAACTTATGTTGAGGTTTGCTAAAGACCAACTGGATGCTGAACATCCCTACATGAACTATGGTCATAAAAGGCTTTTGATAAGATTTGCAAAAGTCTAACTGGATGTTGAACATCCCTACATGAACTATGGTCCTAAAAAGGCTTACGTTGAGGTTTGCTAAAGACCAACTACATGTTGAACATCACTACATGAACTTTGTTAATAAAAGGCTTATGTTGAGGCTTGCTAAAGTCCAACTGGGTGTTGAACATCACTACATGAACTATGGTGACAGAAGGCTTACATTGAGAATTGCTAAAGACCACCTAGATGTTGAATTTTACTACATGAACTATGGTCATGAAAGCCTTACATTCAAATTTCTAGTCAACATACATGGTGTTTGCGGTGAGGCCTACAGATGGGTGTGGCTACAGGCGGAGATTGTAAGTATACGTCCTGAATAAGCTTTTTGGAGGATTGGCATCTTTAGTGTGCATCCTTTTATGATGTACTTGCTTCAGAAAGCATGATGTATTATAATTTTATTCTGAGTTTGACCCTGATGGTCCAGTTCATACCTGAGCGATCTGGAGCGCATTTCCACACCACAGCACGTATCTGTTCATTATGGTGCGCTAAACCAAAAATGCACTGCGCTGCACTGCCTAGGTTCCTGGTGCACAACCTACTACCCTTTCGGCACCCTTGGGGCCTCTGAAGACAGTAATGCAACATGTAATGTCTCTATGACTATCTCCTGAAGCTTGTCTCTACTCTCCAACAAATCATATATCATGTACACAGTTTTTGACCATTCCTTGCAAAAGTCTGTAGTCTCTGACCATCCCCTGTAGTATGTCTGCAGTCTATGACCTTTTCCTCTAGTATGTTTGCAGTCTATGACCATCTCCTGTTGCATGTACATAGTCCCTGACCATCTCCTGTAGCATGCTCATAGTCTCTGACCAATGCATGCAGTATGTCTGCAGTCTCTGTCCGTCTTCTGTAGTGTCTGCAGTCTCTCACCATCTCCTGCACTGTCTTCAATCTCTGACCATCTCCAGTATTATGTCTGCAGTCTCTGACCATCTCCTGCAGTATGTCTGCAGTCTCTGACCATCTCCTGCACTATGTCCTCAGTCTCTGACCATCTCCTGTATTATGTCTGCAGTCTGTCACCATCTCCTGTAGCATGTCTGCAGTCTCTCACCATCTCCTGTTGTATGTCTGCAGTTTCTCACTATCTCCTGAAGTATGTTTGCAGTCTCTGATCTTTTCCTCCAGTATGTCTGCAGTCCCTGACCATCTCCTCTAGCATGCCCATAGTCTCTGACCATCTCCTGCAGTATGTCTGTAGTCTCTCACCATCTCCTGTAGTATCTTTGCAGTCTGTGACTTTCTCCTGTAGTATGTCTGCAGTCTCTCACCATCTCCTGTAGCATGCACATAGTCTCTAACCAGCTCATGTAGTATGTCTGCAGTTTCTGACCATCTCATGTAGCATGTCCATAGTCTCTAACCATCTGTTGTAGCATGTCTGCAGTTTCTGGCCATCTCTGGTTACATATCTGCAGTTTCTGACCAGCTCTTGTAACAGGTCTATTGTCTCTGACCATTTACTGTAGTATTTCTGCAGTCTCTTACTATCTTCTGTAGTATGTTTGCAGTCTTTGACCTTTTCCTCTAGTATGTTTGCAATCTCTGACCATCTTCTGCAGCATGCACATAGTTTCTAACCAGCTCATGTAGCATGTCTGCAGCCTCTGACCATCTCCTGTAGCATGCCCATAGTCCCTGGCCATCTCCTGCAGTATGTCTGTAGTCTCTCACCATATCCTGTAGTATCTCTGCAGTCTCTGACTTTCTCCTCTAGTATGCTTGCAGTCTCTGACCACCTCATGTAGCATATAGTCCCTGACTGTCTCCTGCAGCATGCCCATAGTCTCTAACCAGCTCATGTAGCATGTCTGCAGTTTCTGACTATCTCTTGTAGCATGCCCATAGTCTCTAACCAGCTCATGTAGCATGTCTGCAGTTTCTGACCATCTCTTGTAGCATGCCCATAGTCTCTAACCAGCTCACGTAGCATGTCTGCAGTTTCTGACCATCTCTTGTAGCATGCCCATAGCCTCTGATCATTTCCAGTAGCATGCACATAGTCCCTGACCATCTCCTGCAGCATGCCCATAGTCTCTAACCATTTCTTGTAGCATGTCTGCAGTTTCTGGCCATCTCCTGTTATACATCTGCAGTCTCTGACCATTTCCTGTTATACGTCTGCAGTCTCTGACCAGCTCCTGTTATACATCTGCAGTTTATGGCCATCTCCTGTTATACATCTGCAATCTCTGACCATCTCCTGTTATACGTCTGCAGTCTCTGACCAGCTCCTGTTATACATCTGCAGTCTCTGACCAGCTCCTGTTATACATCTGCAGTCTCTGACCAGCTCTTGTTATACATCTGCAGTCTCTGACCATCTCCTGTTATACATCTGCAGTCTCTGACCATCTCCTGTTGTACATCTTCAGTCTCTGACCATCTCCTGTTATACATCTGCAGTCTCTGACCAACTCCTGTTATACAGTTGTGGCCAAAATTATTCAACCCCCACTGAAATTGAGTGTTTTGGCCAGTTTGACATTGCTTTTGATCATTCAGTCATCTTGCTTACATTTACATTAAAGAGGCACTTGTAGGTCAGACAAATATAACATAACAGTTATAATGAAATAACCACAAATGTCTTTTCTGTGCTCACAGCATTATCAGTTTTATTCAACCCCCAAGTGACATTCAATCTTAGTACTTAGTACAGCATCCTTTTACAGTTATAACAGCTTTTAAACGTGAAGCATAGCTTGACACAAGTGTCTTGCAGCGATCTACGGGTATCTTCGCCCATTCTTCATGGGCAAAGGCCTCCAGTTCAGTCACATTCTTAGGCTTGCGCACTGCAACTGCTTTCTTTAAGTCCCACCAGAGGTTCTCAATCGGATTTAAGTCTGGTGACTGCGATGGCCACTCCAAAATGTTCCAGCCTTTCCTCTGCAACCATGCTCTAGTGGACTTGGAGGTATGCTTGGGATCATTGTCCTGTTGAAAGGTCCAACGTCTCCCAAGCCTCAGGTGTGTGACGGACTGCATCACGTTTCCATCCAATATCTCCTGGTACTGAAGAGAATTCATGGTACCTTGCACACGCTGAAGCTTCCCTGTACCTGCAGAAGCAAAACAGCCCCAAAGCATGATTGACCCTCCACCATGCTTCACAGTAGGCAAGGTGTTCTTTTCATCATAGGCCTTGTTCTTCCTCCTCCAAACATAGCGTTGATCCATGGGCCCAAACAGTTCTAATTTTGTTTCATCAGTCCACAGAACACTATCCCACAACTTTTGTGGTTTGTCCACATGGCTTTTGGCATACTGCAGTCGACTCTTCTTATTCTTTGGAGACAGCAAGGGGGTACGCCTGGGAGTTCTGGCACGGAGGCCTTCATTACGCAGTGTGCGTCTTATTGTCTGGGCTGAAACTTCTGTACCCACATCTGACAAATCTTTTCTCAGTTCCTCAGCAGTCACACGGGGACTTCTCTCCACTCTACGCTTCAGGTAGCGCACAGCAGTCGAAGTCAGCATCTTCTTTCTGCCACGACCAGGTAGCGTTTCAACAGTGCCCTTTGCCTTGAATTTGCGAATGATGCTTCCTAAGGTGTCTCTTGGTATGTTTAACATCTTTGCAATCTTCTTATAGCCATTGCCCTTCCTGTGAAGAGAAATCACCTCTTCTCTTGTCTTCCTGGACCATTCTCTTGCCTTCACCATGTTTGTAACCACACCAGTAAATGTCTAGAAGGAGCTGAGTATCACAGTCATTTTAAAGCTGCCTAATTGGTGCTTATTATGCTTGATTGCTGCTCGGTGACATCCACAGGTGTTTTCAATACCTGATGGAAAGCACCTGTATGAACCTCTGTTCTTCAGAGTGGTAGTCTTTAAGGGGTTGAATAATTGTGGCAATGAAGAAACCACATAAGAACCATTTACTACTGTATTACATAAACAATTGATGTCATTTTAGTTGCATTTGGGTAGTTACAACGTCCTTGTAGGATTTGATTCTGAATACAATTCCAAATGTACACTATAGTCCCTAAACCCCTTTACAGCATTGGGGGTTGAATAATTTTGGCCACAACTGTACATCTGCAGTCTCTGACCATCTCCTGTTATACATCTGCAGTCTCTGACCATCTCCTGTTATACATCTGCAGTCTCTGACCATCTCCTATTATACATCTGCAGTCTCTGACCAGCTCCTGTTATACATCTGCAATCTCTGACCATCTCCTGTTATACATCTGCAGTCTCTGACCAGCTCCTGTTATACATCTGCAATCTCTGACCATCTATTGTTATACATCTGCAGTTTCTGACCATCTCCTGTTATACATCTGCAGTCTCTGACCATCTCCTGTTATACATCTGCAGTCTCTGACCATCTCCTGTTATACATCTGCAGTCTCTGACCATCTCCTGGTATACATCTGCAGTCTCTGACCAGCTCCTGTTATACAACTGCAGTCTCTGACCATCTCCTGTTATACATCTGCAGTCTCTGACCATCTCCTGTTATACATCTGCAGTCTCTGACCATCTCCTGTTTTACATCTGCAGTCTCTGACCATCTCCTGTTATACATCTGCAGTCTCTGACCATCTCCTGTTATACATCTGCAGTCTCTGACCATCTCCTGTTATACATCTGCAGTCTCTGACCATCTCCTGTTATACATCTGCAGTCTCTGATCATCTCCTGTTATACATCTGCAATCTCTGACCATCTCCTGTTATACATCTGCAATCTCTGACCATCTCCTGTTATACATCTGCAATCTCTGACCATCTATTGTTATACAGCTGCAGTTTCTGACCATCTCCTGTTATACATCTGCAGTCTCTGAACATCTCCTGTTATACATCTGCAATCTCTGACCATCTCCTGTTATACATCTGCAGTCTCTGACCATCTCCTGTAGCAGGCCTGTTGTCTCTGACCATCTCCTGTAGCAAGCCTGTTGTCTCTGACCATCTCCTGTTATATATCTGCAGTCTCTGACCATCTCCTGTAGCAGGCCTGTTGTCTCTGACCATCTCCTGTTATACATCTGCAGTCTCTGACCATCTCCTGTTATACATCTGCAGTCTCTGACCATCTCCTGTTATACATCTGTAGTCTCTGACCATCTCCTGTTATACATGTGCAGTCTCTGGCCATCTCCTGTTATACATCTGCAGTCTCTGACCATCTCCTGTTATACATTTGCAGTTTGTTGCCATCTCCTGTTATACATCTGCAGTCTCTGACCATCTCCTGTAGCAGGCCTGTTGTCTCTCACCATCTCCTGTTATACATCTGCAGTCTCTGACCATCTCCTGTTATACATCTGCAGTCTCTGACCAGCTCCTGTTATACATCTGCAGTCTCTGACCATCTCCTGTTATACATCTGCAGTTTATGGCCATCTCCTCTTATACATCTGCAGTCTCTGACCATCTCCTGTTATACATCTGCAGTCTCTGACCATCTCCTGTTATACATCTGCAGTCTCTGACCATCTCCTGTTATACATCTGCAGTCTCTGACCATCTCCTGTTATACATCTGCAGTCTCTGACCATCTCCTGTTATACATCTGCAGTCTCTGACCATTTCCTGTTATACATCTGCAATCTCTGACCATCTATTGTTATACATCTGCAGTTTCTGACCATCTCCTGTTATACATCTGCAGTCTCTGACCATCTTGTGTTATACATCTGCAGTCTCTGACCATCTCCTGTTATACATCTGCAGTCTCTGACCATCTCCTGGTATACATCTGCAGTCTCTGACCAGCTCCTGTTATACAACTGCAGTCTCTGACCATCTCCTGTTATACATCTGCAGTCTCTGACCATCTCCTGTTATACATCTGCAGTCTCTGACCATCTCCTGTTATACATCTGCAGTCTCTGACCATCTTCTGTTATACATCTGCAGTCTCTGACCATCTCCTGTTATACATCTGCAGTCTCTGATCATCTCCTGTTATACATCTGCAATCTCTGACCATCTCCTGTTATACATCTGCAATCTCTGACCATCTCCTGTTATACATCTGCAATCTCTGACCATCTATTGTTATACAGCTGCAGTTTCTGACCATCTCCTGATATACATCTGCAGTCTCTGACCATCTCCTGTTATACATCTGCAATCTCTGACCATCTCCTGTTATACATCTGCAGTCTCTGACCATCTCCTGTAGCAGGCCTGTTGTCTCTGACCATCTCCTGTAGCAAGCCTGTTGTCTCTGACCATCTCCTGTTATACATCTGCAGTCTCTGACCATCTCCTGTTATACATCTGCAGTCTCTGACCATCTCCTGTTATACATTTGCAGTTTGTTGCCATCTCCTGTTATACATCTGCAGTCTCTGACCATCTCCTGTAGCAGGCCTGTTGTCTCTCACCATCTCCTGTTATACATCTGCAGTCTCTGACCATCTCCTGTTATACATCTGCAGTCTCTGACCATCTCCTGTTATACATTTGCAGTTTGTTGCCATCTCCTGTTATACATCTGCAGTCTCTGACCATCTCCTGTAGCAGGCCTGTTGTCTCTCACCATCTCCTGTTATACATCTGCAGTCTCTGACCATCTCCTGTTATACATCTGCAGTCTCTGACCAGCTCCTGTTATACATCTGCAGTCTCTGACCAGCTCCTGTTATACATCTGCAGTCTCTGACCATCTCCTGTTATACATCTGCAATCTCTGACTATCTCCTGTAATACATCTGCAGTTTATGGCCATCTCCTCTTATACATCTGCAGTCTCTGACCATCTCCTGTTATACATCTGCAGTCTCTGACCATCTCCTGTTATACATCTGCAGTCTCTGACCATCTCCTGTTATACATCTGCAGTCTCTGACCCTCTCCTGTTATACATCTGCAGTCTCTGACCATCTCCTGTTATACATCTGCAGTCTCTGACCATCTCCTGTTATACATCTGCAGTCTCTGACCATCTCCTGTTATACATCTGCAGTCTCTGACCATCTCCTGTTATGCATCTGCAGTCTCTGACCATCTCCTGTTATACATCTGCAGTCTCTGACCAGCTCCTGTTATGCATCTGCAGTCTCTGACCATCTGTTATACATCTGCAGTCTCTGACCAGCTCCTGTTATGCATCTGCAGTCTCTGACCATCTCCTGGTATACATCTGCAGTCTCTGACCAGCTCCCGTTATACAACTGCAGTCTCTGACCAGCTCCTGTTATACATCTGCAGTCTCTGACCATCTCCTGTAGCAGGCCTGTCGTCTCTGACCATCTCCTGTTATACATCTGCAGTCTCTGACCATCTCCTGTTATACATCTGCAGTTTCTAGACATCTCTTGTTATACGTCTGCAGTCTCTGACCATCTCCTGTAGCAGGCCTGTCGTCTCTGACCACTCCCTGTGATATACTGTAGCCGCAGTCTCTGCAGCAATAACTGAATATTTTGCGGGGCCCGATGTCAAGGGCCAGTCCAGAGATCCCCTATACCAACAAAAGTCGTCCCTCTTGCCTAGGCGCATTGAAAGCACGTTACCGCAAATTCGGTGCGTTGCCGCAACACACAGGTTTGAACCTTTTTCACAAATCTGTAGCAATTAAAAAAAAAAAAAAAAAAAATTGGTCTCTGCGCTGAATTCAGAAAAGCTACAATCTGTAATACATGGAAAAGCAAATGCATGGAAAGACGTAAAGGGCGATATGGTAAAGGAAATATTTATTGCCACTCAAAAAAAAAAAAAAAAAAAAAAGTTGCCCACGCAACATGTGGTCTATCCCTTTCATCCAGCAGTAATCCTTGGAACGCCTCGTAAGGATGATTAATGAAAGTGGAAGATCTGGGGGGGGGGGGGGGGAATCCACAAGGGAGCCGTGCCTATCGGTAAGGGCAGTAATATGACGCACAGTAATGCCATTCTCCCCTATGCCAACCCAGGCACTATAGCATTTCATGGCGATCTCAAACCCCGCAGCGCCTGGCTCACGGCGGAGGACGTGTGTACAGTCTGTGCTCTGTTCTACGCTGAACACAGAAAATCGGGGGCAGGTGAGGTGATTTCATCCAGAAGAGGGAATTCAAGGTCAATCCGTAGCCACAGCACACACAGCGCAGGCTGGGGTAGGGATGGAAGGGGGGGGAGGCGTGCCTAGCCTTTCCTGGCTTTAATTGTCAAGTATCAAAGCGGTAGACAAATGCTCCACAGAGCTGATATTCTCCAAGAATCTATATGAAAAGCTTTTATCTGTCAGGTGGAAAGTAATACGCTTAGACAAGCCGGGGCTGCTCTGGGCTCAATGTGGCACAAGCTATGTCCGGGAAAGGCGGGAGGGTTGGAGAGGGGGGGGGGGAGAATAACTGTAACAGAGTCTTAGTTCCTAGATAAAATAGGGTTCTATAGGACTGTATAGGATTTTATAGTACAAAGAAAGCATCTGGCCTGGAGAGAAAAGCTCCAACAAAGCAAGCTGGTCCTTTTTTTTTTATCTTCGTGGTGATGGTTGGTGTGAAAAGCAATAAACACAATGCGCTGAGCAAAAAAAATAAATTCACGGATAACGTTAGTTATGGATGGAAGACAACGATTTGAAATAAAAAATGGTCCCATCAGATTTTATGTGCCTTTAATGTATTTTATGCATTTTATTTACCTATTAAAGCCTTCCTTGTATAGACATTCAAAAGGCATGAGGATACTACTGGGTACCGCCATCTTAGATGTGATGTTGGTAGCCCCAGAAGGCTATATTACTGCCATTTTTAACCAGAGTATCATGGAACCCTAGGGTTGCTCCAGAGGTTGCTATGGGTTCCTTGAACTGTGGCTGATTGGGTACGGACATCTTAGATGTGATGTTGGTAGCCCCAGAAAACTATATTACTGCCATTTTTAACCAGAGTTTTATGGAACCCTAGGGTTGCTCCAGAGGTTGCTATGGGTTCCTTGAACTGTGGCTGATTGGGTACGGACATCTTAGATGTGATGTTGGTAGCCCCAGAAAACTATATTACTGCCATTTTTAACCAGTTTCATGGAACCCTAGGGTTGCTCCAGAGGGTGCTATGGGTTCCTTGAGCTGTGGCTGATTGGGTACGGACATCTTAGATGTGATGTTGGTAGCCCCAGAAAACTATATTACTGCCATTTTTAACCAGAGTTTTATGGAACCCTAGGGTTGCTCCAGAGGTTGCTATGGGTTCCTTGAGCTGTGGCTGATTGGGTACGGACATCTTAGATGTGATGTTGGTAGCCCCAGAAGACTATATTACTGCCATTTTTAACCAGTTTCATGAAACCCTAGGGTTGCTCCAGAGGGTGCTATGGGTTTCTTGAGCTGTGGCTGATTGGGTACGGACATCTTAGATGTGATGTTGGTAGCCCCAGAAAACTATATTACTGCCATTTTTAACCAGAGT
The DNA here is from genome assembly GCF_062004578.1 of Staurois parvus. Taxonomy (NCBI): domain Eukaryota; kingdom Metazoa; phylum Chordata; class Amphibia; order Anura; family Ranidae; genus Staurois; species Staurois parvus. Next base: position 1,820,843 of record NW_028318173.1, read on the forward strand.
TTTATGAAACCCTAGGGTTGCTCCAGAGGTTGCTATGGGTTCCTTGAACTGTGGCTGATTGGGTACGGACATCTTAGATGTGATGTTGGTAGCCCCAGAAGACTATATTACTGCCATTTTTAACCAGTTTCATGAAACCCTAGGGTTGCTCCAGAGGGTGATATGGGTTTCTTGAGCTGTGGCTGATTGGGTTTGGACATCTTAGATGTGATGTTGGTAGCCCCAGAAGACTATATTACTGCCATTTTTAACCAGTTTCATGAAACCCTAGGGTTGCTCCAGAGGGTGCTATGGGTTCCTTGAGCTGTGGTTGATTGGGTACGGACATCTTAGATGTGATGTTGGTAGCCCCAAAAGACTATATTACTGCCATTTTTAACCAGAGTTTCATGGAACCTTAGGGTTGCTCCAGAGGTTGCTATGGGTTTCTTGAGCTGTGGCTGATTGGGTACGGACATCTTAGATGTGATGTTGGTAGCCCCAGAAGACTATATTACTGCCATTTTTAACCAGAGTTTCATGGAACCCTAGGGTTGCACCAGAGGTTGCTATGGGTTTCTTGAGCTGTGGCTGATTGGGTACGGACATCTTAGATGTGATGTTTGTAGCCCCAGAAGACTATATTACTGCCATTTTAACCAGAGTTTCATGGAACCCTAGGGTTGCTCCAGAGGTTGCTATCTATGAGTTCCTTGAGCTGTCGCTGATTGACCTCTTATTTGGCGGTGCCTATACAGTTCTGGGGCCAACGCTACTTGGCAGAGACAGCAGCACAACATCAATGATCTTTTTTAGCTGCCCGTTAAGGGTGGCATTCTTTCCATTGACTACCAAGGTAAGGAACATTCTTCCCACTGGCCACCAAATGTAAGGGGCATTCTTCCAATTGACCATCAATATAAGGAGCATTCTTCCCACCATCCACCAATATAAGGGGAATTCTTCCTAAGGACCACCAAAGTAAGGGACACTCTGTGCCTACGGACAACTAACGTAAGGGACATTCTTCCCACTGATCACCAATGTAAGGAACATTCTTCCCACTGAACACCAATATAAAGGGCATTCTTCCCACCAATCACCAATATAAGGGGAATTCTTCCTAAGGACCACCAAAGTAAGGTACACTGTTTCTACGGACAACCAACGTAAGGGGCATTCTTCAGACTGATCACCAATGTAAGGAGCATTCTTCCCACCAACCACCAAAATAAGGGGAATTTTTCCTAAGGACCACCAAAGTAAGGGACACTGTTTCTATGGACAACCAATGTAAGGGGCATTCTTCCCACTGATCACCAATATAAGGGGCATTCTTCCCACCAATCACCAATATAAGGGGAATTCTTCCTAAGGACCACCAAAGTAAGGCACACTGCTTCTACGGACAACCAACGTAAGGGGTATTCTTCCCACTGATCACCAATGTAAGGAGCATTCTTCCCACCAACCACCAATATAAGGGGAATTTTTCCTAAGGACCACCAAAGTAAGGGACACTCTGTTTCTACGGACAACCAATGTAAGGGACATTCTTCCCACTGACCATCGATGTAAGGGACATTTTTCCCACTGATCACCAATGTAAGGGACATTTTTCCATCTGACCTCCAATGCAAGGAGCATTCTTCCCACTGACCACCAAGGGAAGGAGCCTTATTTCAACTGGCAGGTGGAAAGTGATACATCTAGGCAAGCTGGGGCTGCTCTGGGCTCAATATGGCACAAGCTATGTCAGAGAAAGGAGGGGGGTGAATAACTTTTACAGAGTATTAGTCCCTATATAAAATAGGGTTGTATAGTACTGTATAATATAGGTATTTGGCTTGTGCAACTTCATTGCCTTGCATGGGTTCCATTTGGTGGCTAAACTGCCTGGAAAATGTGATCATGGCCATGTAAATAACGTATGTGCTACCCCCTCCAACCACAACTGCACAGTTTTGGTGGATGGTTGAGGGTGGTAGAAAATTTGGCTCAACCACCATTTTTAAACCCCACCTGGCCATCCGTGTGATTGAAGCCTAAATGTGTAAAAGCCTAATGTTTTGGTTACCTTAAAAAGAAAAGAAAACACACACGGCCATGGAATGAAAGTTACGATTTGTTTTTGTTTCCAAAATAAATGTTTCTCTCCTTGAGCTAAAATCTAGGCCAAGTTGTGAGGAGTTTTTCTTCTTCTCTCATTTGTGTGTGAGTTTCCTTCATTTAATGGGATCTTAGGCTTTCAAACTGTAGAGCAGCACTTCTCAACCTTTAAATGTGTGTAAATCTCGTGGAAACGGAGCCTACAATGATGCACACTTGATGAAATTCATTTCACATCAGTAGCCCCCTTTCACATCAGAGGTAACCACATCAAATCAGAGGTCCTCCATCACATCAGAGCTCCCACCATCACATCAGAGTTCCTACCATCACATTAGAGGTCCCCCAACACATAAAAGGTCCTACCATCACATCAGAGATCCCCCCATCACATCAGAGTTTTTACCATCACATTAGAGGTCCCCCAACACATCAGATGTCCTACCATAACCTCAGAGGTCCCACCATAACATCAGAGGTCCCACCACAACATCAGAGGTCCCACCATCACATCAGAGGTCCTACCATCACATCAGAGGTCCAACCATCACATCAGAGGTCCAACCATCACATCAGAGGTTCCACCATCATATCAGAGGTCCCACCATAACATCTGCGTTCCCCCCTATCACATCAGAGGTCCTCCCATCACATCTGAGGTCTCCCCATTATATCAGCAGTCTCCCCATCACATCAGAGGTAACCCCATCAAATCAGAGGTCCCCCATCACATCAGAGGTCTCACCATCACATCAGAGGTGTCTCCATCACATCAGAGGTCCCACCTCCCACCATAACATCAGAGGTCCCATCATACCATAAGAGGTCTCACCATCACAATAGAGGTCTCCCCATCACACCAGAGTCCTACTATGACATCAGAGGTCCCCCCAACACATCAAAAGTCCCACCACAACATCAGAGGTCTCCCCATCGCATCAGAGGTCTTCCTATCATCATATCAGAGTCACCCCTGCGCATTAGAGGCCCTCACATCACATCAGAAGTCCAACCCAACACATCAGATCTCCCCCCCTTTACATCAGAGTCCCCCATCATGTCAGAGGACCACCTTTATATCAGAGTTCCCATCACATCAGAGCCCTCCTAAACACGAGAGGTCCCCATCACACTGAGCCCCCCTAAACATGAGAGGCCCCTATCACTTCAGAGTCTTCCCATCACCACAGAGTCCTCTTATTACATCAGGGTCCCCCGTCACAGTGGACAGTATGCTTCTTCATGCCCTTTGCTCACAGTAATGCAGAATGCATTGACAGAGTGCACAAACAGTTATTAAACCAATGTATGTTGTACTATAAAATATACATACATAAATGCCGGAAGATCACGCCGTATTCTACAAAGAAAACCAAGCTGGCCGGGAAATATCATTACCAGGCCTTTTCTGATGCTTTTTGTTTAGATATAAAAATCAGAATTTACAGAATGTTAGAAAATTACTTAGAGCCCCCAAACATTATATTTTTTTTTCAGTAGAGGCCCTAGAGAATGAACGGTGGGATTTGCAATTTTGTTTTATATTACATGGTATTTGCGCAGCAAATTTTTAAACACAAATTTTTCGGGAAAAAAATACGCTTTAATAAATTTTAATGCACACAAAAACGCAATATAATACCCAGTTTTTGGGGAGTAAAATATAAAAGATGGGTTTATGCCGAGTACCTAACATGTCATGCTTTAAAACTGTGGACACTTGCGGAATGGCGCCATCCATAGCCACGGTTTAAAAGCCCTTACTGGCCACCACAGGAGAGTTCCATAGGAGGTCTGGTGCTAGAATAATTGAGCTCTCTCCAGGGGCGGACGGACCATTTAGCCATTCGGGCACTGCCCCAGGGCCCGGGGTCAGTAGGGGGCCCCATGAGATGCTCCTGGTACCTTTCATAGGCTTTTTTGGGTGTGGTTTGAGTGTGGGTGAGGAAACCGGGGCCCCATGATTTCCTATTGCCCAGGGGCCCCATGAGTTGTCAGTCCGCCCCTGGCTCTCTCTGAAGTTCACGGCAATACCTCACATGTGGTGCGCGATCCCTGTTTACGTATGTGTGCGGGACCAATGTCTGTGCTTTTCTTTGCATGCGAGCATTGGGGGGGGCACTTCATTTTTTTTTTTTTTTGGCCTGGTTTAATTTTTTTTTTAAACATCCCTTGTGACAGCAATAGGCAGTGACAGGCAGGGGCGGACTGACAACTCATGGGGCCCCCGGGCAATAAGGGATCATGGGGCCCCTGTGTCCTTGCCCACACTCAAAGCAAACCCTCGGGCAGTGCCCAAGTGCTCGAATGGTCAGTCCGCCCCTGGTGACAGGTAATCTTTATGGTGTGATCTGGGGTCTATTAGACTCCAGATGTCTGCTTTGCCCTTAAAATCATCTGATCACAGTCAGATCAGTGTTGCTTTCCCAATTTAAAAATGAGGCAGTTTACATCGGGGGGGGGGGGGGGGGAGACCAGAAGTGACAATAGTTCTATTCCATTGAGCCGAACGGGGACCTTCCAGTCCTTGAAAAGCTCTATGGTAAGCTGGTGAAAAAGCCAGCTTCAGTTCCAGGTTCTCCAGTGGGACGGAGGGCCTGGAGAGGGGGGCAATTCCTCTCATAGCCTGTAAAAGCAATCCAGCGGCTAATTACTGTAGCTGCTTTTACAAAAAAGATGATTTTTTTTCTATTTTTCTTACACAAAATGGTATTTTTAAAAAAAAAACTGAATTGATATATATCCTCCTCCCTATAGCTCACCATTCCATTTGTTTCTATCATGGACACATATACTCACCAGCCACTTTATTAAGTTCACCTGTTCATTTGCTTGGTAATACAAATTGCTAATCAGCCAATCACATGGCAACAACTTAGGCGTCTGAACATGGTGAAGACAACTTGCTAAAGTTTAAACTGAGCATCAGAATGGGGAATAAAGGGGATTTAAGTGACTATGAGCATGGCATGGTTGTTGGCAGGGGCGTATTTACCACAAGGCAAACAAGGCACTTGCCTAGGGTGGCATTTTTTAAGGGGGCAACACCTTCCCCCAGAAGAAGGGATGAAAGAAGAGACAGACATGTGCACTGTGGGAACCAAGTGGGATCTGAAAGAGAATGCTTGATGGTGTATGTAGAGCCTGACTTTGGTTCCCGGGGATGTCCGGAGCTGTGTAAATGAGTGTCTCTCTATCCCTGGGGGGGAAGGGGGGTGTCAATGTCAGGCTCTCTCCACAGGAGGGGGAAGGGGGGGTTGTGTTGGTCAGTGTCCGTGGGGGCAGACAATGTTTGTGTTGCCTAGAACAGCACAAAACCTAAATACACCACTGGTTGTTGGTGGCAGACGGGCTGGTCTGAGTATTTCAAAAATGGCTGATCTGGGCCCCAACGTACTGGCCAGCAGAGAAAGGGTTTACCACAGACTGTTATTGTAACATTGCACCTTAGGCAAGAAGACCATCCCCAGTATAGGGCTTAGGGGTTATCCTCTGGACCATTGCCTTATTAGCACAAATTGCTAATCAGCCAATTGCATTGCAACAACTCAATGCATTTAGGCATCTAGAAGTGGTGAAAACGACTGGTTGAAGTTCAAACCAAGCATCAGAATGGGGGAGAAAGGGGATTTAAGTGACTTTGAATCTGGCATAGTTGTTGATGCCAGACGAGCTGGTCTGAATATTTCAAAAACTGCTGATCTACTGGGGTTTTCACGCACAACCATCTCTAGGGTTTACAGAGAATGGTCCGAAAAAGATAAAATATCCAGTGAGTGGCAGTTGTGTAGATGAAAATGCCTTGTTGATGTCAGAGGAGAATGGGCAGACTGGTTCAAGATGATAGAAAGGCAACAATAACTCAAAGAGCCACTCATTACAACCAAGGTATGCAGAATACCATGTCTGAATGCTCAACACATCGAACCTTAAAGCAGATTGGCTACAGCAGAAGAAGACCACACTGGGGGCCAATGTACCCATCTTCTGATGGCTCCTTCCAGCAGGATAATGCACCATGTCACAAAGCTCAAATCATTTCAAACTGGTTTCTTGAACATGGCAATGAGGTCACTGTACTCCAATGGCCTTCACAGTCACCAGATCTTAATCCAATAGAGCACCTTTGGGATGTGGTGGAACGAAGATTCGCATCATGGATGTGCAGCTGACAAATCTGCAGCAACTGCATGATGCTATCCTGTCAATGTGGACCCAAATCTCTGAGGAAAGTTTCCAACACCTTGTTGAATCTATGCCATGAAGAATGAAGGCAGTTCTGAAGGCAAAAGGGGTCCAACCCAGTACTAGCCAGGTGGACCTAATAAAGTGGGCGGTGAGTGTATATTTCCGCAGTGGAATATTCCAATTATATATATATCCCATTTTCATAACATTTCTTCTCAGTTCTAATCCGAATGAAAATAAGACATAAAAGTAATGTAAAATTGTCAGGTCAATAACATTTAAAACTATAACAAACAGTGGCTCACATGATTCTAGCGCATGCCAGCACTATGTAAACAGCCCTCGGTATTGCACATAAATCCTGTCCATTTTTGTAGCCTATCAACTCCCAGTCGGGATACGTCGGGGAGGAGCCTAATTATGCAAACTGAGCCTGGAAGTTGATATGCTACAGGAACAGACAAAGTTATGTGCAATACTGATGTCTGTTTACATGGTGCTGGCATGCACTAGGATCATGTGAGCTCTACTTGTTATAGTTTTATAGGTTAAAATGAAGAAAAATGCATGAAAATGCGCTTTTTATATAATACATCTACTATATGACCACGTGAACATCTCTCCGAAAAAACTGAGTTCAGCATACAAAGACATTGTAGACAATTGTGCTCTTTCAACCTTGTGGTAACAATTTGGTGACGACCCTTTTCTGTTCCACCATCACTGTGACCCTGTAAACAATAACCAGCTCCATAAAGACATGGTTTGACCAGTTTCATGTTGAAGAACTTGACTGGACATCACAAAGCCCTGAGCTCAACCCTTCTGAACACCTTTAGGATGAATTGGAACGCCGATTGTGATTCAGGTTCTTCTCATCAAACAAATTCCCACAGACAACCTCCAAAATCTTCTGGAGAGCCTATCCAGGAGAGTGGAGGATGCTATGGCCACAAAGGAGGACCAGCTCCATGATAATAGCCTTGGTCTAGCTCCATTAAGACATGGTTTGACCAGTCTGCTGTGGAGGAACACAGGTGTCCTACACAGAATACTGACCTCAACACTACTGAACACATTTGGGATGCACTGGAACGCCAACTGTGAGCCAGGAGCTTCTCACAAAAGGCTACACATTCCCACAGACACCCTCCACAATTTTGTGGGAAGCCTTCCCAGAAGAGTGAAGGATGTTATGGCCACAAAGGGAGACCAACGCCATATTAATGTGGAAGTAAACCCAAAAGGCTTACCTGTAGGTACTGTAAATATCTCCTAAACATGCACCATTTAGGAGATATTTACTGTGGAAACGCCTACGATGTCAGCGGCACCCTCCAAGGTAGCTAGATGATTATTTTTTAGTTGAGGCTGAGTGGAATAATCAGAAGGGGTCAAATTTTGGTCAGGGCTGAGAGGCCTAAGCAGACCAGCTCTCTGGAACTTTCCCCTGATCTAGAGACTTGGAGAAGTCTCTAGAATTCAGTGGGCGGGGGGGGAGGAGTAGCTAGTCTGTGCTCTCAAGGGATCCTGGCCAAAATCAGGAGGCTTGCCATGGGGTCAGGAAAGCCCTTAACAGGGACTGAGCCTGCTCAGCTGCAGTAGCATTTTGGTGAAAGATGGACTGACCAGGAAGTCAGGCGAGGAGCTGAAAGGGAGGATCTCTCAGCCTCACCGTCCTGAGAGGACAGCTTGGGAAGCAGGGAAGGAGCCAAACCAGCATAAGGCCTGAAAGCAGCTACCGACCCACAAACTTGCAGGAGAAACTGAGTGAGTAACCCCACACCCCCTGGACCAGATAAGGGAAACCTGACTTTCATGGGACTTTCATTTAAGATGGCAGCTTCTGAGACCTCTTGGCCAGGGATTCCCTCAGGCAGCTGGGTGAAGAGATGTCATCTGGGGTCTGAAGAGGTACACAGGGTAGCTCTCTAGGAAGAGAAAAAAAAACCCTTTCTGACTACTTGTACCTAGTTCCAGGAAGTTATCCTCAGTTGGACAGTTCCTTGGGCATCCCATGCACCCCTCATCCCCATCCGAACTATCAACCCCTAATAAAATCCAAAAAAACAAGTTCAAGGACTGTTTACTGTCCCTGGAGTGCAGGCCTTGCCTGTCTGTCTATAGGGGGACTCAAATCTCTAGCGACTCCTAAAGGGGTAGTGCTACATATATAAAAGTTAACTTATTAAAGCTCAACTCCATATTTTGTGATCCCCACCCACTCCTTGAAGCCCCCTCCCTATTTTTTTTAAATCCTGTTACACATAAGAGGGCTGTAGCAAAAGTAAATGGCCTATGTAACTTACATAGGTCATTCAAATGTCCCACATTGGTAAATTATTATTATTATTATTATTATTATTATTATTAAAGAATCTTTTCCTCTATAGTAACTCTTGTTTTTCTTTTTCATTGCAGTAAATAATGGATTCCAAGCTGGAGCAACACGCCGTCATTGAGTCCTTGTTGAAGGAAGGGGTGCGGGCTGTCCAACATCCACAGAAGGCTACAGAATGTTTATGGAGATGACACCATTGACAAGAGTTGCCAATGACATAACATTGCTCTTCTCAATGGTGTCATCTCCGTAAACATTCTGTAGCCTTCTGTGATGTTGATGAAGAAGTTCTTGACGAAGGAAGGGTACAGGCTGTCCAACAAGTGTATTTATAGCCAAAAGCTTCTTTTTTTTTTCTCATCTGGATAGAATGTTTTTTTTTTGGTGTCCCACCATGGAGATTTCCCTTCACTTTCTGTTGTGGAGACAAAAACCAGGAAGTAACAGGAAAGCTCTACAAAGGCAGATGTCACTAAAAAGGGTGTCTCCATTAAATGAGATTTACTTTTTTTGTTCCGATGAAAACTCTAAAATTTTGGATTTTCTTTCCCTTTCCATCTCAGTGCTCACATGGAAGAAAAATATATTTTAAATATATTTTAAAAATATTCTTCCAAAATATATTGACATATATTTGAAATACAACAATTTTGGCCGTATTCAATATATTTTAAAATATATTTCAATATATATATATATATATATATATATATATATATATATACGCTGTATTTTGAAATGCATTTTTATTACAAAATATATGAAAAATATTTTTAGAAATACACTTTCAAATATACTGTATGTCTTTAAAAATACATTTAATCTACATTTTTTGAATGCATTTACAAATATACAGTCATGGCCGAAATTGTTGGCACCCTTGATATTTTTCCTGAAAATCAAGTATTTCACACAAAAAAGGTATTGCATTAACACATGTTTTGCTATACACATGTTTATTCCCTTTGTATGTATTGGAACAAATATAAAACAGAGGCAGAAAAGCAAATATGACATAATGTCACACAAAACCCCAAAAATGGGCTGGACAAAAGTATTGGCACCCTTAACTTAATATTTGGTTGCACACCCTTTGGAAAACATAACTGAAATCAGTCGCTTCCTATAACCATCAATAAGCTTCTGACACCTCTCACCCGGAATTTTGGACCACTCTTCCTTTGCAAACAGCTCCAGGTCTCTCTTATTGGAAGGACACCTTTTCCCAACAGCAATTTTAAGATCTCTCCACAGGTGTTCAATGGGATTTAGATCTGGGCTCATTGCTGGCCACTTCAGAACTCTCCAGCGCTTCTTTGCCATCCATTTCTGAGTGCTTTTTGACGTATGTTTGGGGTCATTGTCCTGCTGGAAGACCCAGGATCTTGGACGCAAACCCAGCTTTCTGACACTGGGCCCTACAGTGCGACCCAAAATCCTTTGGTAATCCTCAGATTTCATGATGCCTTGCACACAGTCAAGGCACCCAGTGCCAGAGGCAGCAAAACAACCCCAAAACATCATTGAACCTCCACCATATTTTACCGTAGGTACTGTGTTTTGTTCTTTGTAGGCCTCATTCCGTTTTCGGTAAACAGTAGAATGATGTGCTTTACCGAAAAGCTCTATCTTGGTCTCATCTGTCCACAAGACGTTTTCCCAGAAGGCTTTTGGCTTACTCAAGTACATTTTGGCAAACTGTAGTCTTGCTTTTTTATGTCTCTGTGTCAGCAGTGGGGTCCTCCTGGGTCTCCTGCCATAGCGTTTCATTTCATTTAAATGTCGACGGATAGTTCGCGCTGACACTGATGCTCCCTGAGCCTGCAGGACAGCTTGAATGTCTTTGGAACATGTTTGGGGCTGCTTATCCACCATCCGGACTATTCTGCGTTGCAATCTTTCATCAATTTTCCTCATCCGTCCACGACCAGGGAGATTAGCTACAGTGCCATGGGTTGCAAACTTCTTGATAATGTTGCGCACTGTGGACAAAGGCAAATCTAGTTCTCTGGAGATGGACTTGTAACCTTGAGATTGTTGATATTTTGCCACAATTTTGGTTCTCAGGTCCTCAGACAGTTCTCGTCTCCTCTTTCTGTTGTCCATGCTTAGTGTGGCACAGACAGACACACAATGCAAAGGTTAAGTGAACGTCTCTCCTTTTTATCTGCTTTCAGGTGTGATTTCTATATTGCCCACACCTGTTACTTGCCCCAGGTGAGTTTACAGGAGCATCACATGCTTGTAACATTCTTATTTATCCGCAGTTGTGAAAGGGTGCCAATACTTTTGTCCAGCCCATTTTTGGAGGTTTGTGTGACATTATGTCGAATTTGCTTTCTTTCCTCCCTTTTTTTGTTTTGTCCCAATACACACAAAGGGAATAAACATGTGTATAGCAAAACATGTGTTAATGCAATACGTTTCGTGAGAAATACATGATTTCCTGGAGAAATATCAAGGGTGCCAACAATTTCGGCCATGACTGTATGTAAAAATATATGTTAAAATGACTTTTTTATATGTAAAAAAAAAATCTGAAGAATATATTTAAAAAAAATATATTTTAAAACATATTTCTCAGATATTTAGCAATATATAAAAAATGCATGCCAACATGCAGTATATATATATATATATATATATATATATATAATTTATTAATATTATTATTATACAGTATTTATAAAGTGCCAACGTTCGCTCAGCGCTGTACATTACAATGGGAGACAATACATGAGACAGTACAATAACAATTATATTATATATAAATATATATTTTTTTTATTATTATTATTATTTTTTTTTAAATATATTGAATACAGCCAAAATTGTAGTATTTCCAATATATGTCAATATATTTGGGAAGAATATTTTTAAAATATATTTTTCTTCCATGTGGGTGATAATGGCCATCAGGAGAAAAGGTCAATCTTTCTAGCAGAGAAACATACAATAATAAATACCAAACAGGGGTTCTAATTCTTCTTTACTCTATTCAAAATTTTTAAGTATTTTATTTATAGTGAATAATAAAAAAGTATGTTATGGTGAATTAGGTCCATCAACGTTGAATATATTTTGCTTTCCCTGACTCCTCCTACCACACCCTCTCCCCCAACAGGGCTTCTGTTTCCAATACATACCTTATTTTAGACCTAGTGATGTAATCACTGGCTCTCTCTGATTCGCAATGCAGGCAGCTCATGGCTGGTGGGAAGGGATGGCAGGGTATTTAGCTTCCTGACAACATCACAGCACCCTGCCTCAGTATGCTTCTCCAAAGCCCTCAGAGCTAATGCAAACAGTGGGCTTGCTCTAGGAAGGAGTTATGCAAATATTCAAGTGCCTTGATGGGCGGGTGTTAATCTGGAGTAGCGGATGTTCCTCGACAGACCACCCTAGGCAATGCCCACACGTGATGCTGAGCCTCCATGATTGAAAGCATTGAAATCAAATGAATGAAAGGAGTGGGGTCACAGGCAGGCAGGCTGGAGAGAAAAGAGTTAGATGATGCTGGAAGTCCTCCAGCCAGGAATTGAGGGGGTAGCTATATGGCTTGCTGAAGCTTTCAATGCAAACTGTGGAAAGCTCCAGTATTTTATGGGAACGGGTGTGGGAATTTCCCCAATCAGGACAACTCTTCCTGTGCTCTAAATTAGGTTTACTTTGAATTTTTTCTCATTTCCTGTTGTGTCTCCAAGACAGGAAGTGAATTTGCCCCAATGGAATAAAGGCAGCTCTATATATAAACGGATAGGGCTGTTAAACCTTCCCACTTCAAAGTAAAATACCAAAAAAAAAGAAAAAAAAACCCCTATAGACACAACTCCAAAACTACGTCTCCCAAGAGCCCTTTTCTGAAACACTGGGGTTTGTTTATTAATGCCTCAAGCATTTGCTCAGCCATCACAAATAATTGCCTTATTGTGTCTAACATGTTTATTTCCCAAGATCGCCAGCTCCATCTAGTGGCCATAAGGTGGTATTTTCCTGAAATGCCTCACTCAGGAAAAGACTGAGAAAGACAAAAAATACTGCATTATGACCATTAGATGGCGCTGATGATCATAAGTAGACTTATTACAGCAATTATTTGTGATGGCTGTGCAATTGTTTAAGCCATTAATAAATAGACCCCTGTGTTTAGGAAAAGGGCTCTGGAGAGATTTACTTCTGGAGATGTGCCTAAAGATATATATATATTTTTTTTTAAATTTTGGAGTAGGGAAGCTTTCTATAGACACACTCCCAGAACTACGTCTTCCAAGAGCACTTTTCCCAAACACAGGGGTCTGTTTGTTAATGTTTCAAACATTTGCACAGTCATCACAATTGCCACGATGAGTCTAATATGTTTATTTATTATGATCATCAGCCCCATCTATTGGCCATAAAGCAGTATTTTCCTGAGTGAGGCATTTTGGGAAAATACCGTATTATGGCCACTAGATGGAGCTGACAATCTTAGGAGATTAACATGTTAGATTCATTAGGATGATTGTTTGTGATGGCTGTGAGAATGCTTGAGGCATTAATCAACAGACCCCTGTGTTTCAGAAAAGGGCTCTTGGGAGATGTGGTCAAGGAGGTGTGCTGCTTGTGTTAAAGCTTGAGGCATGTGTGTGAGCTGGCTCTGGAAAGTCAAGACAGCAACATTGTTTTACTGGTACAGAAATCAATGTATTCATGTGGAGAGGGACAGGAAGGGGGCGGGGAGATGGGTGGTGTTCTAAAATCCAGTAGGAAGATTGGCAAGGGACAGGGAGGAGGCGGAGAGATGGACGGAGTTCTGAAGTCCAGTAGGCAGGGTTGTTAAGGAACAAGAAGGGGTTGGGGGGATGGGTGGAGTTCTGAAGTTCAGTAGGCAGGGTTGACAAAGGACGGGAAGAGGGTGGGGAGATAGGTGTAGTTCTGAAATCAAGTTAGCAGGGTTGTCAAAGGACAGGAAGTGGGTGGAGAGATGGGTGGAGTTCTAAAGTCCAGTTGGCAGGGTTGTCAAGGGACAGGAAGGAGGAGGAGCGATGGAGGGAGTTCTGAAGTTCAGTTGGCAGGGTTGTCAAGGAACAGGAAGTGGGTAGGGAGATAGGTGGAGTTATGAAGTCCAGTAGGTAGGGTTGTTAAGGAACAGGAAGGGGTTGGGGAGATGGGTGGCGTTCGAAAGTCCAGTTGGCAAGGAACAGGAAGGGGGGGATGGGTAGAGTTCTGAAGTTCAGTAGGCAGGGTTGACAAAGGACAGGAAGAGGGTGGGGAGATAGGTGGAGTTCTGAAATCAAGTTAGCAGGGTTGTCAAAGGACAGGAAGGCGGTGGGGAGATAGGTGGAGTTCTGAAATCAAGTTAGCAGGGTTGTGAAAGGACAGGAAGTGGGTGGGGAGATGGGTGGAGTTCTAAAGTCCAGTTGGCAGTGTTGTCAAGGGACAGGAAGGAGGAGGAGTGATGGAGGGAGCTCTGAAGTCCAGTTGGCAGGGTTGTCAAGGAACAGGAAGTGGGTGGGGAGATAGGTGGAGTTATGAAGTTCAGTAGGCAGGGTTGTTAAGGAACAGGAAGGGGTTGGGAAGATGGGCAGAGTTCTAAAGTCCAGTTGGCAGGGTTGTCAAGGAACAGGAAGGGGGTGGGGGGATGGGTGGAGTTCTGAAGTTCAGTAGGCAGGGTTGACAAAGGACGGGAAGAGGGTGGGGAGATGGGTGGAGTGCTGAAGTCCAGTAGACAAGGTTGACAAGGGATAGGAAGGGATCAGGGAGATGGGTGGAGTTTTGAATTCTAATAGGCAGGGTTGGCATGGGACAGGAAGGGGGTGGGGAGATGGGTGGAGTTCTGAAGTCCAGGAGACAAGGTTGACAAGGGATAGGAAGGGTTGGGGAGATGGGTGGAGTTCTAAAGTCCAGTTGGCAGGGTTGTCAAAGAACAGAAAGGGGCTGAGGAGATGGGTGGAGTTCTAAAGTCCAGTTGGCAGGGTTGTCAAGGGACAGGAAGGAGGAGGAGCAATTGGCGGAGTTCTGAAGTCCAGTAGGCAGGGTTGTCAAGGAACAGGAAGGGAGTGGGGAGATAGGTGGAGTTCTGAAGTCCAGTAGGTAGGGTTGGCAAGGGACAGGAAGGAGGCGGGGAAATAGGTGGAGCTCTGAAGTCCAGTAGGTAGCGTTGACAAGGGACAGGAAGGAGGCGAGGAGATAGGTGGAGTTCTGAAGTCCAGTAGGCAGGACAGACAAGGGGCAGGAAGGTGGCAGGGAGATAGGTGGAGTTCTGAAGTCCAGTAGGCAGGGCTGACAAGGGACAGGAAGGAGATGGGGAAATTGGTCAAAGTTCTGAAGTCCAGTGGACAAGGTTGACAAGGGACAGGAAGGGATCAGTGAGAAGGGTGGAGTTCTGAAGTCCAGTAGACAGGGTTGACAAGGGACAGGAAGAGGGGTGGGAAGCTGGGTGGATTCCTAAAGTTCAGTAGGCCCCCCTCCCTTCCTCTCCCCCACCGCACCTCTACCCCTGTTCTTCATCCCTTCTAGATTACCTATACTCCTCATCACGGTTCAGAACACACCGAGCATACCTCTCATGCTTACGCTTTATTCGTCACCATTACCCCCAGCCAACTGGTGGGGAACATATTTCATGCCAAGTTGTAATGCTATACTTGATAATGAACCGTACTTACATGCTATGTTATGTTATAAAACCCTTCAATAAAAACTACTGAAAATAAAGTCCAGTAGGCAGGGCTGACAACGCTGGTTGGCATTTCAGTGCAGCAGGAGCACTACGTTGTCACCCCAAACAGGAAGTTAAGAGCTCAACAGATTCCTAGCAAATCAACAGCTATTTTTCGGCACTGACAGCATTTTTAACAGGGATAAAACATGGAGAGGTGGACTAATTCTCTTTTCTTTCTGAGCAGACAAACACTTCAGGCGACCTGATCAATTTCCATGTTTTCCTCATTTTCGTAGTAAAAATAAACCAAGACGACTTCTGTATGGAACAAATACAAGCATGGCATGCTTGTGCAAATGCTATTACGCAGCGAGCTATTTACTATATTTAACAGGCTGGAAAAACAAAACATAAAATTCGGCCTGTGCAAATGTTTAAACACCTTGTTAGCACTTAGACCACCCCCCCTTCCCCTCCCCCCTATGGCAGAGGTCATCGGTTCCAAACATTCCTTATAGCTGGAGTTCTTACTGTTTTTACTTAACCACTTGCTGATCACCGTGGGTATATAAGTCCTGTAAACCATGATCTGGATATTCCTTTTTTTTCAGCCGACAATTATTTCTTTGTAAAAGTGATCCAGTGGCTCTATAGCCGCCGGATCACTTTTACGGTATCGAGAAGGGCAACCTCCTCCCGAAATCATCCATGGCAGTTTCCAGGCTCCCCCATTTCTCTGGGAAACCTGGAACTGTGGTAAGCAGCTGGGACAGCTTCCCACAAAGGAGATGGAGATATATTTGTTCCCCCATCTCCTCTTTGACAAATGAATCCAGAAAGATTTAATCACTTCCGGTTCCACAGTGGTCATTCGCTGGCTGTTACAGTCAGGGAAACAGCTTGCCAAGCAGGATCTGTACTTACCTGCTTTTGGAAGCAGGGGAGACATCCGGGGTCTAATATGCCCCTGGTGTCTCCAAAAGGGGTACCTGTCACCTACCCACAGCTATCAGCCATGGAAGCAGCTAACCAAACAAGGTCTGTACTTGCTTAGATGCTTTGCAGGGCAGGGGAGGCATCAGGAGTCTAATATACCCGTGTCTTTTCCATAAGGCGTACCTATCACCTGCCCAAAGTTATCAGCCAGTGAAAGCAGCTAACCAATAATGACCTGTACTTGCTTAGATGCTTTGGAGAGCCGGGGAGACATCAGGGGTCTAATAGACCCCTGATTTCTCCATAAAAAGTACCTGCTGCTTGCCCAAAGTTATCAACCAGGGAAGCAGCTAACCAAGAATGAACTGTACTTGCTTAGATGCTTTGGAGGGCAGGAGAGCCATCAGGGGTCTATTAGACCCCTGATGTCTTCATAAAGAGTACCTGTCACCTGCTGAAAGCTATCAGCCTAGGAAGCAGCTAACCAAGCATGATCTGTACTTGCTTAGATGCTTTGAAGGGAAGGGGAGACATCAGGGGTCTAATAGATCTCTGATGTCTCCATAAAGAGTGCCTATCACCTGCTCAAAGCTATCAGTCAGGAAATCAGCTAACCAAGCATGATGTGTGTTTGGTTAGCTGCTTCGGAGGACAGGGGACTATTAGACCCCTGATGTTTCCATAAAGAGTACCTGCTGTCCAAAGCTATGACAAAGGGGCTATTTAGACCCTTGTGATAGTGATCAAGTTAAAAACAAAAAAAGTCAAAAGGGTAAAAAAATATTTAAATATTAAAATAAATAATAATTACAAAAAAAAACACCCCTCCCCCACCGCCACCCTCCATCTTTACTGGGTCCTCCTGTCCCCCAAGGGAGCCCAGTACCGATGTGACCAGCTGCACCAGATGCATTCCATTGTTCCTCCCCCTCTGTGACATCAGAAACCAGAAGCGACGATAATTTTGTCACTTCTGGTTTTGGTTTTGGTTTGTTTGTTTACAAGCAATCTTGGTTTGACCAGATGCTTCCATGTGAAGATGTCCATGTAAAGAGCCTAAGACTTGACTCAGATTCAAGTTTAACAAGTTAATTAAGCTCTGAGACTGCTATATAGCAGTCCCATGACCCCCAACCCCCCATCCCTGCCAGATTTATACTCACCCATCCCCATTCCACCAAGAGATCACTGAGCCAAAGAAGAGTGAAAGAGCATAACCAATTTTTGGAATCCAATTTCCCCTTACTAGACTGGAGTTAAAAGTCTTCAATGGTGGACAATGGAACCACTTTCCAGGAATGGCAATGAAGTCTTCAATTGCCTCGTGTTCTAAATGGAGAGCCTCTGTCTAGTCATCTTGAAAGAAATGTAAGGCCTTGCAAGAGGTGTGAAAGAGGCCGCCTACATCAAACTGGAACAACCATCCCTAAACAATGAATGGGTCTTTTGACACCATCTGTCACCCATAGATAATACCATCTGAACATCTCTACTCTGGCAATTTAACATTTCGCACCTTCAGCCATACAACTGACATAATTAACACTTGTTCAAAATTTCATGGCACCATGATGAATGGAATAGGTAATTAGGGGGAAACAGGATGGTTTCACAAAACCAAAAAACAATGCATATGTAGGAACGTAAGCGGTTTAATAGTACACAGATCCCATCTCCTATATATGACTCTAAACAGAGATTATAAAAACTAGAAATATGTGGGTCAAACCAAGTACTGAAAACCATATATCTCTCTCCTAATTATTTATTCCTCAGTTCTAAATATTTCTTCAGGTCTTCTCAAACAATATCTTTAGCATTTACAGAGAACCACCAGATCATTTAGAAGAAAACTGAGCCACATAACCAAAGCTTAAAGCAGTTTTTCTCAACCTCTTTTAACACGGAGGAACCCTTGATATAACTTTTCGGTCTCAGGAAACCCATGTTCAAGATTACTATTATTATCATTAGTGTGATAGTCATTGGGAAGAATCACCTCCTTACAGACAGCTAAAAAGGTCATTGGTGTCAGTGGGAACTTATCTGAGAGGCATAAACTGCCCATTTGAAAGGAACCCATAGCAACCCCTGGAGGAACCCCAAGGTTCCATGGAACCCTGGTTGAAGAAGAATGCTTCTTACATTTGTGGTCATTGGGAAGAATTGCTCCCTTACAAATAACAAAAAAGATCATTGGTGTCAGTGGGAACTTATCTGAGAGGCAGAAATTGCCCATTGTAAAGGAACCCATAGCAACCCCTGGAGGAACCCCAAGGTTCTATTGAACCCTGGTTGAGGAAGAATGCTTCTTACACTTGTGATCACTGGTAAGAATTGCTCCCTTACAAATAACGAAAAAGATCATTGGTGTCAGTGGGAACTTATCTGAGAGGCAGAAATTGCCCATTTGAAAGGAACCCACAGCAACCCCTGGAGGAACCCCAAGGTTCCACTGAACCCTGGTTGAGGAAGAATGCTTCTTACACTTGTGGTCACTGGTAAGAATTGCTCCCTTACAAATAACGAAAAAGATCATTGGTGTCAGTGGGAACTTATCTGAGAGGCAGAAATTGCCCATTGTTCAAGGAACCCATATCAACCCCTGGAAGAACCCTAGGGTTCCATGGAACCCTGGTTGAGAAACCCTGGCTTAAAGTATTAACTCCAGTGTATCCAAGGAGGCCAACAATGCGTCCCTGCAAACCAGGAGAAAGTCATCCATTAAGTGGAAACAGTACATGATGTTCATGACTATAGCTATGTTAGATACATCAGAGACTGTTGTCTGGTTTAGCCACATAAGCTTCAAAGATGTTAAAGAAGAAGCCATACTAAATATTATATATATTATGTAATTCCTGACAAACCTGATGAAATTCACTCATTGGGTGGCCTTCCTCCGTTCAATGAAAGTTAACAGTTTGATCGACTTCTGTCGAAGGAGTTTGCCAGTGCTGATGTAGCCATTATGCTTATAAAATGCATCCAGTGACTCCAGGGGAATGAAAATACTGGTGGCCCAAATCTTCACCTTTGACTGCTACTCATAGCCAGTTTGGCACCACTAAGTCATCATAGAGTAAACTCAAATTCAAACATACTGTATATGGTTTGCAAGAATGTCTACCAAAGAGAAGGCTCTTTGCAGCAAAAACAGAACAATAAAGACGGTTTCCAACTCAGTAGAAGTATCCTCACCAACCTCCTTTTAGCTGCCTGTAACTGGTGGCATTCTTCTCAGTGACCAACAATGTAAGGGGCATTCTTCTTACTGATCACCAATGTAAGGGGCATTCTTCTTACTGATCACCAATGTAAGGGGCATTCTTCTCACTGATCACCAATGTAAGGGACATTCTTCCCACTGATCACCAATGTAAGGAACATTCTTCCCACTGATCACCAATGTAAGGGACATTCTTCCCACTGACCACCAATGTAAGAAAGATTCTTCCCACTGATCACCAATGTAAGAAACATTCTTCCCACTGATCACCAATGTTAGGGGCATTCTTCCCACTGATCACCAATGTAAGAAACATTCTTCCCACTGATCACCAATGTAAGGGGCATTCTTCCTACTGACCACCAATGTAAGGGACATTCTTCCCACTGACCACCAATGTAAGGGACATTCTTCCCACTGACCACCAATGTAAGGAGCATTCTTCCCACTGATCACCAATGTAAGAGACATTCTTCCCACTGATCACCAATGTAAGGGACATTCTTCCCACTGACCACCAATGTAAGGGACATTCTTTCCACTGACCACCAATGTAAGGGACATTCTTCCCACTGATCACCAATGTAAGGAACATTCTTCCCACTGATCACCAATGTAAGGAGCATTCTTCCCACTGATCACCAATGTAAGGGACATTCTTCCCACTGATCGCCAATGTAAGGGGCATTCTTCCCACTGATCACCAATGTTAGGGGCATTCTTCCCACCAACCACCAATGTAAAAGGCATTCTTCCCACTGACCACTAATGTAAGGGACATTCTTCCCACTGACTACCAATGTAAGAAACATTCTTACCACTGACCTCCAATGTAAGGGACAGTCTTCCCACTGATCACCAATGTAGGGGCATTCTTCCCACCAACCACCAATATAAAGGGCATTCTTCCCACTGATCGCCAATGTAATGAGCATTCTTCCCACTGACTACCAATGTAAGGAGCATTCTTCCCACTGACCACCAATGTAAGGAGCATTCTTCCCACTGATCACCAATGTAAGAGACATTCTTCCCACTGATCACCAATGTAAGGGACATTCTTCCCACTGACCACCAATGTAAGGGACATTCTTTCCACTGACCACCAATGTAAGGGACATTCTTCCCACTGATCACCAATGTAAGGAACATTCTTCCCACTGATCACCAATGTAAGGGACATTCTTCCCACTGATCACCAATGTAAGGAGCATTCTTCCCACTGATCACCAATGTAAGGAACATTCTTCCCACTGACCCCCAATGTAAGGAACATTTTTCCCACTGACCCCCAATGTAAGGAACATTCTTCCCACTGACCACCAAAGTAAGGGTCCCTTCACACGGAGCAAACCCGTTTAGCAGATCCATTTGCTCAGTAGGGGATCTCTCCGCTGAGCAAGCAGATGATAGGTCTGTGTCCTCTCCACTGCTGCAGAGCGGACACAGAGCAGCTCGCTCTCCTCAATGGGTGGACTGCCTGTCCATTTCCATCTGACCCAATCTGACGGACGGAAGTGGAATTGGATCCCCATCTGTCCCTTTTTTGTGGTTGGATCGGACTGGATGTCGGCAGGTATAAACGGAGTACAGTATATAATTTTTTTTTTCCGGTTTAGATATGCTGTAAAGCGGTATTAAACCCAAAACCAAAAAGGTAATGTTTTACTGATCATTAGATGTGGCAGCTGCATTTATTTTCTTTTTTAGTCTTTTCCCCCTTTATTCTCATCTGGTGATCTGGCCTGTAACACACCTCCTGTATTAGAGCACCCCCACTCTGGATGAAGGAGCACAGGAGGCACCTTTGGACTGCAGCACTGTCAGCCTGGGGGAGAGGAGTGTTAGATGTACCAGCATACTTGAATACACTAACAAACTGAAGCCAAACTCTGATCATTGTATTCACCCCTGCCAGTAATAAATGGTTTGTCTCAACCCTCTAACTGCGACATGTTCAGGACAGCTTGTTCTGTTCAAAAACAACAGATTTTTTTGGCCTCATCACCAGGTGAAAATAAAGGAAATAAAGCCTAAAAAAGAAAACTAATGCAGCCATCACATCTAAGAATTGGAAAGCTACATTATAATAATTGTTAGCTTTTGGGTTTAATACAGTTTTAAGTCTTTGTTAGCATGCAACAGTATGACATTTCTACAGCTTTACACATATCGCCAAAAATTGATGGGTTTCCAGTATAAGATCATTGTCCCCCTTCCCACGTATTTTCCCAGTTCCTCTATAAACTTGGGAGTTCTAAAGACACTCGGAATCTCCAATTTCTATTTTGGGCCTTTTCCTTGGAGACCTTCAATGTCAGCAATGGGGGTACATGATCTGAATGTAACAATTCCAGGATCTCAGTTGATATAATACGGAAAAAATGTTTTGAGAGGTTGGAAGTAGTTGATCTCAAAAAAGTATGAAGAGCATGGAAAAAAAAGTTATAGTTCCTCTCAGTCAGATGAGCAATCCTCAAACCATTACTAAAATTGG
The DNA here is from genome assembly GCF_062004578.1 of Staurois parvus. Classification (NCBI taxonomy): domain Eukaryota; kingdom Metazoa; phylum Chordata; class Amphibia; order Anura; family Ranidae; genus Staurois; species Staurois parvus. The sequence continues at coordinate 1,842,765 of NW_028318173.1, forward strand.
TCTAATGAAGAAAAGGAATATCAGGACACCCTTCAATGTAATCTTTAAGGGGCCTTATAATGTGGATTGTATACCCCCAAACCATACTCACCATTAATTCACTTAACATATTCAACAAAGATGAGATAAAGTTGGGTCTACGAACGCTGAGGGCACCCTTAAGTGGTAAGGTTTCCTAACCAACTTGTATGAAGATCTACTGTCCTTATGGGGCCATGTCCCAATAGTTTAATTGCAAGAGATTCCTTTCCAACTTTTTTGGGTTAGCCATATACATTAAAGCTGAAGTCTTGAAACTTGAAAAGTCTTCTTTCCTCAAGCTGTAAAGGTTGCCAGCTCATTTAGGTCTAGGAGTCATAGATCGTCCATGCCTACAGGCTCCTTCACTTGTAATTTCTCCCTTGCTCATGCTGAAAGGGTTGACTGTTTTGGTCTATTGGTCATGGATCATCAATGCCTTCAGGCTCCTTCACTTGAAAATTCCGTACCTACAGGCATCTCCACTTGAAAATTCTCCCTCGCTAATGTTGCAAGTGTTGCCTGCTCATTTAGGCTTTGGGATCATGCATTGTCCATGCCTGCCGGCTCCTCTACTTGAAAATTCTCCCTTGCTTACGCTACAAGAGTTGACTGCCAAGTTAGCTCTAGGAGTCATGGATCATCCAAGCCTGCAAGCTCCTTCACTTGAAAATTCTCCCTTGCTTAATCTGCAAGAGTTGACTGCCAAGTTAGCTCTAGGAGTCATGGATCAACCATGCCTGCAAGCTCCTCCACTTGAAAATCTTTGACTACAGGATCCTCCGCTTGACTAGTTACTCTTGCTAATGTTGGGTTGACTGTTCGTTTAAGTATAAGGGTCATGGATCATCCATGCCTGCAAGATCCCCCAAATGAAATTTGCGTGCCTAAAAGCTCCTCTGCTTGAAAATTTTCCCATGCTAACACTGCAAGGGATGACTGCTCGATTAGGTCTTGAGATCATGGATCATCCAAACTTACACGCTCCTCCACTTGAAAATTCCCCACCTGCAGGCTCCTCCACTTGATAATTCTCCCTTGCTCATGATACAAGAGTTGACTGTTCGTTTAAATATAAGGGTCATGGATTGTCCATGCAAGGGTTGACTGCTCATGAAGGTCTAAGGGTCATGGATCATCAATGTCTGCAGGCTCCTCCACTTGAAAATTCTCCTTTGCTCATGATGCAATGGTTGATAGCTCGTGTAGTTCTAGGGGTCATGGAACATGTATGCCTGCAGGCTCCTCCACTTGAAAATTCTGTGCTCACAGGCTCCTCCACTTGAAAATTCTTCCTTGCTCACGTTGCAAGAGTTGACTGCTTGTTTAGGTCTGAAGGTCATGGATCGTCCATGCCTGCAGGCTACTCCACTTGAGAATGTCACGCCTACAGGCACCTTCAATTGAAAATTCTACCTTGCCCACACTGCAAGAGTTGACTGCTCATTTAGGTCTAGAGTGCATGGATCATCCATGCATGAAGGTTCCTTTACTTGAAAATTCTGAGCCTACAAGCTCCTCCACTTAAAATTCTCCCTTGCTCATGCAACAAGGGTTGACTGCCTGTTTAAGTCTAGGAGTCATGGATTGTCCATGCATGCAGTCTCCTACACTTGAAAATTCCCCCTAGCTTACATTGCAAGGGTTGACTGCTCCTTTAGGTCTAGAGGTCATGGATCATCCATACCTGCAGGTTCCTTCACTTGAAAATTCTGCACTTGCCCATGCTTCAATTGTTGACTGCTAATTTAGGTCTAGGGGTCATGGGGCCTGCAGGCTCCTCCATGCTGATAGACCAGTTCCTGCAATCTCTTCTCCCATATGCTCTGGCAGTCTAAGATCTTGACATCATCAGCCATTACTGGCTGGCAGTGAGCTGGTAACAGAAGCAAAAAGCCGGCATTGTCGGCCGAGACCTGGCAAGTTCTCAAGAGTGTCTATCTGTCTCAAAAGGTGGTATAAAATTCATTCATCATGATACACAATGGAGTAATTGTCAGTCAGACTATCACTGAACTAAAATCTAAAAATGGCCTGGTAATGGAGGAGCATATACAGGCTGGCACTCAGATGGTTAATAAAGTGGGGAAGGGTTAGATCGTCTTTCAGGTTTATCTTTTATTGTCTTTGTCTCAGCTGCAGAGGACAAATCAATGAAACGGGACATGACAGGAATATCTCTCCAAAGGGGATACAGGGTAATACAAACAATCTTAGCAGAATGAGGAAAAACTGCACACAGGCTTTGGGCATTCAGGAATTTACATAGTCATCTTAAAGGAAATCTCCAATCTTCTGTACAACTATATGTAATGCCCCCCCCCCCACCATACCATTTATGCCAATACTTATTTTTTAAAATGCATTTTTTTACTAGGAAAATTACTTAGAACCCTCATACAGTATATCTTTTCTGAAAGAAGTGGCCCTGGAGACTAAAATGGTGGTTGTCGCAATTTTTTTATGTCACTTGAAATCCATAGGTGATGCTTTAAAAACCTTTGGGTTTTATTAGTTTGGAGTCATCGAGAATGATGGCCCTAGAATTATTGCTCTCATTTCGATGTTCACAATGATACCTCATATATGTGGTGCAACTGCTGTTTACATATGCGTGTTTGCATTTACGTGTATGTGTGGGATGATGGGGGTGCTTTCAAACTTTTTTTATTATTTTTATTTATTTTATGTAATTTTTTACACTTTTTTTTCTTTTAACTTTATTGCTATCGCATAGTGGACAACAAGTCCTCTTGGGCAGTAACAGGTCCTCTTTAAAGAGACATCAGGGGTTTATTAGACTCCAAGATCATGCTTGGTTAGCTGCTTTCCTGGCTGTAACAGTCATGCAATGACAGCTCTGAAACTGTGATGAAATTGTAGTCACTTCCAGGTTCATTCATTATAGAGGAGATGGGGGAACAGATGTAACTCCATCTCTGTGTGAAGCCATCTGGACCACTTACTAGCTTCCCGGAAGAATGCTGGGGGAAAAGGCACAATCAAACCCCCTCATGATAGCTTTGGGCAGGTGACAGGTACTCTTTATGGAGACATCAGGAGTCTATTAGACCCCTGGGGGTTTATTTACTAAAGCTGGAGAGTCCAAAATCAGACTCCCTTCTGCATAGAAACCAATCAGCTTCCAGGTTTCATTGCCAAAGCTTCATTGAACAAGCTGAGGTTAGAAGCTGATTGGTTTCTATGCAGAAGGGAGTCTGATTTTGGACTCTCCAGCTTTAGTAAATAAACCCCCTGATGTCTACCCTGCCCTCTAAAGCAGCTAACCAAGCATAGATCATGCTTGGATAGCTGCTTTCCTGGCTGTAACAGTCATGCAATGACAGCTCTGAAACTGTAAGTGATGAAATTCTACTCACTTCCAGGTTCATTCATTATAGAGAAGATGGGGGAACAGATGTTAATCCATCTCTTCTGTGTGAATCCATCTGGGCCACTTACTGGCTTCCTGGAGGAATGCTAGGGGGAAGGGGGTGATCAAACCCCCTCATGATAGCTTTGGGCAGGTGACAGGTACTCATTATGAAGACATCAGGGGTCTATTAGACCCCTAATGTCTGCACTGCCCTCTGAAGCAGCTAACCAAGCACAGATCATGCTTGGTTAGCTGCTTTCATGGCTGTAACAGTCATGCAATGACAGCTCTGAAACTGTAAGTGATTAAATCGCTCTTGCTTCGGGGTTCATTCATTATAGAAGAGATAGGGGAATTAATGTTACTCCATCTCCTCTGTGTGAAGCCATATGGGCCACTTACTGCAGTCTTAGGCTTCCTGGAAGAATGCTGGGGGGAGGGGGGCGATCAAACCCACTCATGATAGCTTTGTGCAAGTGACAGTTCCTCTTTATGGAGACATCAGGGGTATGTTAGACCCCTGATGTCTGCCCTGCCATCTAAAGCAGCTAACCAACTTTAGGTCATGCTTGGTTAGCTGCTTTCCTGGCAGTAACAGTCAGGAAATGACAGCTCTGAAACTGGAAGTAACAAAATACTTGGCGCTTCCGGGTACATTTGTCACAGAGGAAACGGGGGGAACGGATGCTACTCCATCTCCTCTGGGTAAAGCCATCCTGTGGTCCCTGAAAGAATGCCGGGCTGGGGGGGGAGGGGGGCAATCAAGCCCCCTCCCAATAGCTTTGGGCAGGTCCTCTTTATGTACACATCAGAGGTCTATTAGACCCCTGATGTCTGTCCTGCCCCCACTGGCTGTAACAGCCAGGAGACCAGAAGCATCAAGGTTCCGGTTTTAGATCTGCCACTTCCTGGTTATTAAAGCCAGGCACGCAGCTAACCAAGTTCAATCTGTGTTTGGTTAGTTACATTAAAGGACAGAGAAGACATCAGGGTCCTAAAAGACCCCTGATGTGTACATAAAGAGGACCTGCCCAAAGCTATCACGAAGGGTTCATTTGTCACAGAGGAGATTGGGAAACGGATGTTCCTCCATCTCCTCTGTGGGAAGCTGTCCCAGTCATTTACCGCAGTCCTGGGCTCCCAAGAGGAACAGGAAAGCTCCAGAACCACCACAGGTGGTGACCTCATATGGGGGCATGGCCCTTCACAGTGCTGTAAAGCCACCTGGGTCACTTATACAACACAACCAACCGCCAGCTGGAAAAAAACAAGACCGAGATCATGGCTGCAGCTGCAGGGTTAAACAAAGCAATATCAGTCATTATCGGTCAGATCCTTGTTTTTCCAGTCTAAACTTCACTACAAAAAGGACACCTAGAATGGGACTTGATGCTGGAAATCACACTTCCACATTTCCTCTGAATCTTTAGGCGTCAGCTTTTATTCGGCTTACTATTTTGCCATCCATAGGCTGATATCCTGTACGTTCCTTTCTGCAATACTGTCGTGTTTTCTTTTTAGGTCACATGATCTTGCAGCGGCATATGGTTTTTACTGAGAAGTCATTTTTCTTCTTCCCAGTTTTACAGCTATTGTAGGGGACCTTTGACCTTATTGACATGTTCGACTTATTCAACGTGGCCCCTCCGCCTCCCTAAAACACTGGACCTCCATGGCTCCAAGGGAGTGTGCGTTCAGGACATTACAGCTGCGCCCGTTCACTACTTCATGCAAATGGAGGTGCATACAGTTGCAAGAAAAAGTATGTGAACCCCTTGGGATTACGTGGAGTTTTGCATAAATTGGGCATAAAATGTGATCTGAACGTCATCTAAGTCACAACAATAGAAGAACACAGTCTGCTGAACATAATACTACACAAACATTAGATGTTGCCATGGTTTAATTGCACATAACATGTAAACATTCACAGTGCAGGGAGGAAAAAGTATGTGAACCTTTGGACTTAATAACTGGTTGACCCTCCTTTGGCAGCAATAACCTCAACCAAACGTTTCCTGTAGTTGCAGATCAGACCTGCACAACGATCTCGAGTAATTTTGGACCACTCCTCTTCACAAAACTGTTTCAGTGTAGCAATATTCTTGGGATGTCTGGTGTGAATCGCTCTCTTAAGGTCATGCCACAGCATTTCAATCGGGTTGAGGTCAGGACTCTGACTAGGCCACTCCAGAAGGCGTATTCTGTGCTGTTGCAGCCATTGTTTTGTTGAATTACTTGTATGCTTTGGGTCATTGTCCTGTTGCATCACCCATCCTCTGCGGAGCTTCAGTTGGCGGACAGATGGTCGTACGTTTTCCAGCAAAATGTCTTGATAAACTCTGAAATTCATTTTCCCATCAATGACAACAATCCGTCCAGGCCCTGAGGCAGCAAAGCAGCCCCAAACCATGATGCTCCCTCCGCCATGTTTTACAGTGTGGATGAGGTTTTGATGTTGGTGTGCTGTGCCTTTTTTTCTCCACACATAGTGTTGTGTGTTCTTCCCAAACAACTCAATCTTGGTTTCATCTGTCCACAGTATATTTTTCCAGTAGTGCTGTGGAACATCCAGGTGCTCTTTTGCAAACTTCAAACGTGCTGCAATATTCTTTTTGGACAGCAATGGCTTCCTCCGTGGTGTCCTCCCATGTACTCCATTCTTGTTTAATGTTTTCCTTATGGTCGATGTGTCAACAAAAATGTTAGCATGTGCCAGAGATTTCTGTAGGTCTTTAGCTGACACTCTGGGATTCTTCTTTACCTCATGCAGCATTCTGCGCTGTGCTCTTGCAGTCATTTTTACAGGACGACCACGCCTAGGGAGAGTAGCAACAGTGCTAAACTTTCTCCATTTGTAGACAGTCTGTCTTACCGTGGACACATGAACATCAAGGCTTTTGGAGATACTTTTGTAACCCTTTCCAGCTTCAGGCAAGTCAGCAATTCTTGATCGTAGGTCTTCTGAGAGCTCTTTTCTGCGAGGCATGGTTCACATCAGACAGTGCTTCTTGAAACCAGTAAACCCAAAACAGGTGTGTGTTTTTTAAGGGCAGGACAGCTGTCAGCAACACATCCAATATCATCACACTGATTGGAGTCAAGGTTGACTCACTCCTGGCTCCAATTAGCTCTGGGAGAAGTCATTAAGCTAGGGCCTCACATACTTTTTCCTCCCTGCACTGTGAATGTTTACATGTTATATGCAATTAAACCATGGCAACATCTAATGTTTGTGTAGTATTATGTTCAGCAGACTGTGGTCTTCTATTGTTGTGACTTAGATGACGTTCAGAGCACATTTTATGCCCAATTCATGCAAAACTCCACGTAATCCCAAGGGGTTCACATACTTTTTCTTGCAACTGTAGCTGCATACAGCCGCCTTCACCCATTCATGTCCATGTGCATGAAAACAAATCTTACCCAACTGCTCTGTTCACCACATGGAGACAGGAGACCGGTGCACTGGGTGAGGCGTCCACTCCTCACAACAAATATCCACAATACAAGTAGCCAGCAACTTGGAAAGCTTCTTAATGGAAATCTTTATTGGTTACATAAACATAGGATACATAAATACGCAATACATAAATATAACGCGTTTCCACTTCACAAAGCCTTTTTCATAGCATAGCTTAGCTACGAATAAGGCTTTGCAAAGCCGAAACGCGCCAGTAATAAAGATTGCCATTAAAAAGCTTTCTGAGTTGCCGGCTACTTGTATTGTGGGCAATCATGTCTATGGGTGGCTGTACCCAGCTCCAGGACTTCCGGGTCATTCGAAATATGCAGCATCCTTACTTTGCATGGGCGAACGTGTTCACATGTGTGAAGCCTTAACCACCTGCCTTTTTTGCACACATGTTAAAATCAATTTTTTGCTAGAAATTACTGTAACCCCCCCCCCCCCCAAAAAAAAGATTAATATTTTTTGAAAGCAGAGGTCCTGGGGAAGTAATTGGTGGTAGCTGCACCTTATTTGTGCACCTATTCCTCAAACGTATATTTAAAGAAAATTACACTAAATTGAGATTTTGTGCAAACAAGGACAATATTGGACCCAATTTTTTTTGTAAAATATAAAAGATAGGGTTATGTCGAGTAAGTAGATACCAAATATGTCAAGCCTTAAAATTGTGCACGCCTTGAAATTGCCCAAAAATTATTGTACCCAACTATGGTATGGGCAGGTGACAGTTCCTCTTTATGAAGACACTGAGGGTCTATTAGACCCCCAATCACCCTGCACTCCATTGCAGCTATTCAAGCACAAATCATGCTTACATAGCTGCATCCTTGGTTACACTAACCGAGGAATGACATCCATGACCCTGGAAGTGACTTAATACACGTCCGGGGTCATTAGTTAGAAGGATCTGAAAACTAAGTCCCTCCTGCTCTCACTGTATGAGCAGTTCCCCACGTTTGGGGGCTCCCCGGAGGAACGGCAAAGCCCAGGAACTACCATGGGTGCCACCAGCAGGAAGGGGTGCACTTTGGGAGCCCCATATAAGTGCCTCCCGGATCACTTTTATTGGAAAGCCCATCTTTCAGCAGCAACACTGAGCTTGATCTAACCACTTTTCTACCATGCCATTTATAAACATACCTTGGTAGACAAGCTCATAAAGTGGAACCAGAGAGTTGCTGGGGATGCTAAAAAAATCTTCCTTGTATTATGCTGCATTCCACTGTAGGCTTTGATCTTGCAGCTTGGCTGCTGTAAATTCCACCCCTCGTATTTTGTATTATGATGATATAGAGTCGCTGGCTCTCCATCCCCTCCATTCATCCTATATTCTTTTCATATAATTCTTTCTCTGAATGGAGGAAGGGAGTGCCAGATAAATGTCAGGATCTCCCCTCATCCTGTTCTGGTGACAACCCAAAATCTGGGATTTCTTTCACATTTCTCAGTGATAACGGTCACCAGGACAATTAGAGAGGGAAAATCTTACTAACAAGGGCCCAGTTTTGTCTTAAACAATAAACAGGAGCTTCAGTTCCCTTTTGGTGGCTCTACCTTCCTCTGGGGCCACTATTATGGTACATGTGCAGATATGTCAAACAGCGCTGTCCAGCTATTGGGTCCTCGCAAAACCCTTCGAGACACTGGCTAACACATAGGATATTTCCAAAAAATGGAAGGTCAGTCAGCCACAGCTGAAGAACCCCTAGCACCCTCTGAAAATACCCAAGGGTTCCACAGGACCCTGGTTGAGAATGATCGATCTAGCATAAGTCAGCTCACATATAAAAAGGTTTGCAGACAGCTGACTAATTAGTTAGATCCCGTTAAAACTTGGACCTCGGAAAGGCAGTTTTTATCCTATCCACTACTCTACAAAGCCTCTAGCTCTAGGACCCACACACATCTTTTTAAGAAGATCTGTTTCCTCCATGTAATACGTCACCGTGTGTAGATAATAAATCTAGGTGACTAATATGCATTATCCACAATCCTGCCAGCCAGTGCCTCAAAATATATCAGGGGTGGCCAAATTAATATGGAATTCAAAGCAAATCTGTGCAATCTTTTTCAGGAGCCAGATCCATTGATGAGAACTAGAAAAAACCTCAGAAGTTAGGTTCCAGCTGTAATGTTTACAAAGTAATGGCTGTCTGGTTGATAGGATTTGTCCAATTCAGCTCATTGAAGCCTAGGGAATTTGGAAAAGCATATTTACTCCTGCAGGCTTTTCTGCCCTGCTAGTTCTCCATGCTCTGGCCATCTAAGGTCCTCTGACATCATCAAGAGTGATTTAGGGTCTATAGCCTTGCAATGGATGTGTGGAAGCCGAGGAACAGACCACTGCCAGAGTATTGGGAAGCTCTGTCTGCCAGGGGAATGGAGAATTAGGTGAGTAAAAGCCCTTTTACTGTCCTTCTAGGCCAGCTTTTCTCAACCAATGTACCATAGAACCCATAGTTCCTCAGAAGGTTGCTAGGGGTTCCTTAAGTAGTGAGCAACTTCTACCTCAGGTAAATTCTCACTGACACTGATAATCTTTGTAGAAAGTGAGGACACCAAGGAATGGTCTACTGTCACAGCATGGGTAAGCACCTTCTGCCTGGGAGTGGAGGATCGGGTGAGTAAAAGCCCTTTTACTATCCCCCTAGACCAGCCTTTCTCGACTAGGGTTCAGTAAAACCCTAGGATTCCTCCAAAGGTTGCTAGGGGTTACTTGAGAAATGAGCAATGTCTACCTCAGATAAGTTCCCACTAACACCAAAGATCTCTGCAGAACATGAGAACAACCAAGAACAGTCCAATGTCAGAGCATGGGCAAGCACCGCCTGTCAGGAAAGTTGAGGATCGGGTAAGTAAAAGCCATTTACTGTCCCCCTAGCCCAGCCTTTCTCAACAAATGTTCCGTTGAACTCTATGGTTCATCCAACGGTTGCTAGGGGTTCCTTGAGCAATGAGCAACTTCTGCCTCAGATATGTTCCACAGACAATGATGATCTTTATAGCTACATCTGTAAAAAGGGTGTTTTTCCCAATGACCACCAATGTGAGGGACATTGTTCCCACTGACCACCAATGTAAGGAGCATTCTTCCCACTGACCACCAATGTAAGGGCCATTCTTCCCACTGATCACCAATGTAAGGGACATTCTTCCCACTGACCTCCAATGTAAGGAGCATTCTTCCCACTGACCACCAATGTAAGGAACATTCTTCCCACTGACCAACAATGTATTATTATTATACAGGATTTATATAGTGCCAATAGTTTGCTCGGCACTTTACAATATAACGGGAGACAATACAGTTTAATACAAGAGGGTTAGGAGGGCCCTGCTCCTTGGAGTTTACAATCTAAGAGGGAGGGGCTAGTGGTATAAAAGGTAATAACTGTGGGGGATGGACTGGTAGGAGGAATAGAAGATTCCATTATTAGCTGAAGGCAGGATAGGCTTCCCTGAAGAGATAGGTTTTCAGAGATCGCCTAAAAGTGAGTAGAGTCGGCAATGGTCTGATAAATTGGGCTAGAGAGTTCCAGAGGATGGGGGAGGCTATGGAGAAGACCTGGAGACGATCATGGGAGGAGGGGACAAGGGAGCTAGAGAGTAGGAGGTCGTGTGGAGAGCGAAAAGTACGGTTTGGGTGATATTTGTAAGGGACATTCTTCCCAATGACCACCAATGTAAGGGACATTCTTCCCAATGACCACCAATGTAAGGAGTATTCTTCCCACTGATCACCAATGTAAGGAGCAGGGGTGCACTGACCATTTGGAAACTCGGGCAGTGCCCGAGGGCCCGGGGTCAGTAGGGGGCCCCATGAGATGCCCCTGGTACCTTTTTCATAGGCTTTTTTGAGTTTGGGCAAGGACACAGGGGCCCCATGATCCCCTATTGCCCAGGGGCCCCATGAGTTGTCAGTCCGCCCCTGGTAAGGAGCATTCTTCCCACTGACTACCAATGTAAGGAGCATTCTTCCCACTGACCACCATTGTAAGGAGCATTCTTCTCACTGACCACCAATGTAAGGAGCATTCTTCCCACTGATCATTAATGTAAGGAGCATTCTTCCCACTGATCACCAATGTAAGGAGCATTCTTCCAACTGACCACCCAATGTAAGGAGCATTCTTCCCACTGACCACCAATGTAAGGAGCATTCTTCCCACTGATCACCAATGTAAGGAGCATTCTTCCCACTGATCACCAATGTAAGGAGCATTCTTCCAACTGACCACCCAATGTAAGGAGCATTCTTCCCACTGACCACCATTGTAAGGAGCATTCTTCTCACTGACCACCAATGTAAGGAGCATTCTTCCCACTGACCACCCAATGTAAGGAGCATTCTTCCCACTGACCACCAGTGTAAGGAACATTCTTCCCACTGATCACCAATGTAAGGGACATTCTTCCCACTGATCACCAATGTAAGGAGCATTCTTCCCACTGATCACCAATGTAAGAAGCATTCTTCCCACTGACCACCAATGTAAGGAACATTCTTCCCACTGACCTCCAATGTAAGGAGCATTCTTCCCAAAGACCACCAATGTAAGGAGAATTCTTCCCATTGACCATCATACCATCTAATTTAGTGCCATCACACTAATACACAGTGAGCTCTAGATATAGTAATCATCATCTTCAGGGGTTCCCTGAGCCCTAAAAGTTATTTCAAGGGTTTCTCTATGTTAAAAAGTTTGAGAAAGGCTTCCATAGACTAAACATAGCCACACTGCGAGAGAGAATTTTTAAGTTTCCTAGAGTTGAGCTTTAACGATGGAACACAGAATTCATTTAAAAACATGAGTAGACCAAACATGAAGCAAAACGTAACAGATCACAGTTTAAAAGGTGCCCTCAAGCCAAATGTATGGCCCTATTTACATTAGTAGTTAGTAGTTGTAAATCTTTCCTGCTGCCAAGTGAGAGCTTCTTGGAAGAAAATCCTGTTTATTCATTCTGGTGGAGCCAGCCATACATCTGCTCGTAGGTCATCATAGTGGAACATACCCCCTCATGAGGTAAGACTTCTTCCTCCACACCACCTTCAACCTCCCACACACAGGCACCACCCTGATCTCCTACTCAAGGACAAGACTTCATAATATCCATTGATGCGTCAGTCTGGACTCCCTCCGTACACCTCTACCAGCGAAACCACACACTTCTAACACAATAACATCGAATATTTGCATTCTACAGACAAGGCTGGATGAAAGCAGCCAAAGGTGTCTCCTTCCATCAATAAAAGGCATCCCATATCAACACAGTGTTTGAAGAGAGGAGGAGAACAAGCAGGAGAACCAGAGTATGAGCCTTGCTATCCGAGTTCATCTCTGTCTTTTTTCTTTGACCTATCTCAGCCCTGTACTCTGTCTCCTCTCTAGCCTCGTGCTCCATCTCCCTCTGTCTCCGTTTATTCTCCCTTGTCATTAATAATTAAGCTACACTTCAAATACAATAGTTTTCTACATTTAACTAACAGAAATAACTAATGGCACTTAGTCTTGGATACGGAAAACTCCTTTTCTTTCCGCTATTGCTGCCGACACCGACTCAATCACAGCGAGCAATTATGTGTAACAGTACCGTATTCCACGAAGAGTACATATGGCGTGCAAACAGAAAAGTACAGAAGGCTGTCAACGGAAAAAAGACCACCATTATGCTCAAACGTTTGTTCCATTTTTGTTTTGTTCTATGTTTATCCCGCAACGTGTTTAGAATCACTATGGATGGACCCACTACCTCTGCTGGAGGTCTGTTCCAAGCACCCACATCTCTTTCAGTAATATAACACATTCTGATGTTACTCTTCAAAGTGCCTCCTGCTCTATCGGTCAACTGGTGCCACCAGCTGTAGCCAGCAACCTTGATCATTGGATCCTGCTGGTGGGGAAGACTACCTGGTGGCAGAATACAATAGCTCAGGAGCAGTGATTCCCCCATCCACATCGAATGTGTGGATGTGGAAACACTGGTTGAACAAAAAAAAAAAAAGGAATCTTGTATAGCCTGCCTTATTCACACCCTAATAGACCACTTCCCGTCCGGCCCATGTAGATTAACGTCCGGACGGGAGCAGTGCCAAAGCAGGTTGACATTTCGAAACGTCCCCTCGCATTCATTTCCTGTGCTCGGTCCTTGGAAGCATGAGGTCCCTGGAAGCACGTGGCACCAATCGCTCTATGGGACCTCTGTGTGAGGTCCCGATTCATGTGATCACTGATTGGCCAATCAGTGATCACATGAACAGTATTAAACAAGATGCCACTTGGTGACATCATTGCTTACTACTTGTGAAATCTGTGAATGATCACAGAGATCACATGGTACAGGGCTATTAGCAACAGCCTTGTACCATGTGACAAGCTGTGACCAATCACAGCTCTCACAGTATTTCTCAATGTCTGCAAGAATGCAGCCAGAGAGAAGGAGAAAGTATTGCTTTTACAGCCTTTATGGGTGTAAAAGCAATCAGTGTAAAAAAAAAAAAAATCATCATCACCCCCCACCATGAGACAAGCTGTGACCAATCACAGCTCTCACAGTATTTCTCAATGGATGCAGGAATGCAGTCAGAGAGAAGGAGAAATAATTGCTTTTACAGCCTTTTTTGGTGTAAAAGCAATCAGTGTAAAAAAAAAAAAAAAAAAAATCTTCATCACCCCCCACCATGAGACAAGCTGTGACCAATCACGGCTCTCACAGTATTTCTCAATGGCTACAGGAATGCAGCCAGAGAGAAGGAGAAATGATTGCTTTTACAGCCGTTGTGGGTGTAAAAGCAAACAGTGTACAAAAAAGAAAAAAAATCTTCATCACCCCCCACAAGTAGTACAGTGTCACTATGGTAACACTATACTGCTAGGGTGACAATATGTAAAAAAAAATACATAAATAATAATATAAAAAATTTTAATAAAAATGTAAAACATTTTCTAAAAATTATAATTTTTGGTTATAAACTAATCTGAGTTTTTTTTTTTTTTATACTAAAAAGATAGATGAATACATTTTGGCCAAGATTTATGAAGAAAGATTACAGTATTTATTTGCAAAATGTTACAAGAAAAACACTTTTTTCTCAAGATTATTGGACTTTTTCATTTATATAGCAAAAAACATAAAAATCCCAGTGGTGAATAAATATCACCAAAATAAAGTTTTATCTGTCTCAAAAAAATGCTAAAACATTCATATATGTACAGTGTTGCATGACCGCGCATTCTCATTCAAAGTGTGATAACGCTGAAAGCTGAAAATTGGCCTGGACAGGAAGGGGGTGAAAGTGTCCGGACTTGAAGTGGTTAAAGGTTTCAAATATGTCACCCCTTTCCCTTCCTTCCTCTGTGCTCTTCTCCAAGTCCAAGTTGTCTATTTCATTTACATAAATATCTTTTTGTATTTTTGGAATTAAGATCTCCAAAACTGGACATGGTTTTCTGAATGGGATGCTAGTTTGAGATCATGCCCTCCTCCCTTTCATGACCTTCATTCTGCCCTCATGAGCCTTATTCACACCTGTATTTAAAGGAGAAGTAGAGTCAAAGCTCTTTTGACCCTACTTCTCTTATGGATCAGAGGAGTGCAATTTGTTCAGCACTCCCGTGACCCGTTCTCAGCTGATAGCGGGTAAAAGTTGGCTGTCCATCAACATCGCTGAGCCAATCTAGGCTCTGAAGGCATCCCAACTTTAAAATCAGTTATCCACCCAGATTCCTGACCGGCAGCTGGCTTAGCCTCTCAGTGTGCTGCTGAGAGCCTGAGCCAGCAACTCCCATCCTTGCACAGCCCAGCGCTCTAGTGACCCGTTCTCAGCTGATAGTGGGTAAAAGCTGGCTGTCCGCCAATGTCGCTGAGCCGATCTAGGCTCTGAAGGCATCCCAACTTTAAAATCAGGGATCCACCCAGATTCCTGCCCGGCAGCTGGCTTAGCCTCTCAGTCTGCTGCTGAGAACCTGAGCCAGCCAGTCCCATCCTTGCACAGCCCAGCGCTCTAGTGACCTGTTCTCAGCTGATAGCGGGTAAAAGCTGGTTGTCCGCCAACGTCGCTGAGCCGATCTAGGCTCTGAAGGCATCCCAACTTTGAAATCAGGGATCTGCCCAGATTCCTGCCCGGCAGCTGGCTTAGCCTCTCAGTGTGCTGCTGAGAGCCTGAGCCAGCCACTCCCATCCCTGCACAGCCCAGCGCTCTAGTGAGTGCTGAAGGGGCAGAGCAGAGAGCTGGTGACTGACAGTCATTGGCTCTCTGCTCACCGAAGACTGAGAGCTGATCAGGTCTTTGATTACTCAGTTCTAGGTCTTAAAGGCGGCGGGGCACAGATGAAGCACTGGACCAATGCTGCATCCACCAAGGTGAGTTTGTAATACCAAACATCTCTTTTAACATTTTCAGTCATGCCCCCCATCTTTTTTCCTGCTGGCCCCCACACTATTCTTCAAGTCTCTCCTGAAATGTTTTAGCTCTCAAACCATTTTTTGTTGACTCGTCTATTCGTATATTCTTTTTGCAAATGTGGTGTCCAGAACTGGACACAGTATTCTAAAAATTCCCCACCCCCCTGTTCTTAGTATTAGCTTCCTGGGTCCTCCTGGGCCTTATTCACACCAGAATTTAAAGATTTCAGTCATGTCCCCCCCATTCTCTTCCATCCTTCATGCTATTCTCCAAGTCTCACCTGAAAAGTTTCATTTCTCAGATCTTGCACCATTTTTATTGCCTTGCTCTATCCTATAGATATCTTTTTTATAAGATCTTCAGAACCAGACGTGGTCAGGGGCGGACTGACCATTCGAGCACTCGGGCACTGCCCAAGGGCCCAGGGTCAGTAGGGGGCCCCATAAAATGCCCCTGATACCTTTTATAGGCTTTTTTGGGTGTGTTTTGAGTGTGGGCAAGGACACAGGGGCCCCATGATCCCCAATTGCCCGGGGGCCCCATGAGTTGTCAGTCCGCCCCTGGACGTGGTATTCTAAACCATTTGCCCCCCTGTTCTTGACCTTAGCTTCCTACTGAAAATACTGCCCTCCTGGGCCTTGTTCATACCTTTCTCCTCCATCCTCCATGTTCTCCTTCAAGTGCAAGTTGCACTGATCCTATAAATATCTTTTTATAAATGAGGTTGTCAGAACTGGACATAGTATACTAAATGGGATGCTAGTCTGAAGTTTTGCCCCCCTGTTCTTGACCTTAGCTTCTTACTAAAAATACTACCGTCCCGAGCCTTGTGCACACCCATATTTAAAGGTTTCAATCATGCCTTTCTTTCTCTTCAATCCTCCACACTCTTCTCCAAGTCCAAGTTTCATTGCTGTTACTTATATTTTTTGTAAATGTGGTCTCTAGAACTGGACTTGGTATTCTAAATGGTTTGAGGTCATGCTTCCCCACCCCGTTCATGACCTTAGCTTCCTACTCAAAACACTGCCCTCCTGAGCCTTATTCAAACCCATGTTTAAAGATTTCATCATCATGCCCCCCTTTTTCCTTTCCATCTTTCATGCTCTTCTCTAAGTCCAAGTTGCCTAATTCTTTCTTATAAATATAGTTTTGTAAACAAGGTCTTCAAAAATGGACATGATATTTTGAATAGTCTGAGGTCATGCCCCACTGTTCTTGACCTCAGCTTCCTACTGAAAACATTGCTCTCCTGAGTCTTATTCATTCCCGTATTTAAAGGTTTCAATCATGCCTCCCCTTTCCCTTTCTGTCCTTTTTTCTTCCCTCCTCTTTCGCTCTCCTCCAAGTTCAAGTTTCCTCCTTCTTTCTTAAAAACTACTTGTAAACGTGGTCTCCAAAACTGGATACGGTATTCTAAATAGTATGAGGTCATTCCCCTCTTCTCCTTTCCATCCACCATGCTCTATCCCAACTGTAAGTTGCCTCATTCTTTCTTATAAATATCTTTTTGTAAACAAGGTCTTCACAACTGGACATGGTATTCTGAATGGTTTGAAGTCATGCCCCCTGTTCTTGACCTTAGCTTCCTAATGAAAACACTGCCTTCCTGAGTCTTTTTCACACCCGTAATTTAAAGGTTTCAATCACGCCTCCCTTATCCCTTTCTATCCTCCACACTCTTCTCCAAGTCCAAGTTGCCTTGTTCTTTCTTATAAATTTATTTTTGTAAATGAGGTCTCCAGAGCTGGACATGGTATTCTAAATAGTATGAGGTCATGCCCCAGATCCCCCCCCCCCATATTTGACCCTAGCTTCTGACTGAAAATACTGCCCTCCTGAGCCTTTTTCACACTCATTTTACACATATTTAAAGGTTTCAGTCATGCTCCCCCCTTTCCCTTCCATCTTCCAAGCTGTTTTCCAAGTCTCTTCTGAAATGTTTTCTCTCGCAGACCCTGTACCATTTTCGGTCCCTTTCTCCTATCTTATAAATATCTTTTTTGCAAATAAGGTCTTCAGAACTGAACATAGTATTCTGGATGGTTTAAGGTCATGCCCCCCTCCCCCCCTGTTCTTAATCTTTGCTTCCTGCTGAAAACACTGCCCTCCTGAGCCTTATTCACATCCATATTTAATGGGTTCAATGATGCCCCCCTTTCCCTTCCATCCTCTGTGCTCTTCTTCAAGTCCAAGTTGCCTCATTCTTTCATATAAATATCTTTTTGTAAACAAAGTCTCCAAAACTGGACACGGCATTCTAAATAGTATGAGATCATGCCCCCCCCCCCCTTTTACTTTCCATCCACCATGCTCTATCCCAAGTCCAAGTTGCCTCGTTCTTTCTTATAACTATCTTTTTGTAAACAAGGTCTTCAGAACTGGACATGGTATTCTGAATGGTTTGAGGTCATGCCCCTCTGTTCTCGACCTTAGCTTCCTATTAAAAATACTGCCATCCTGAGCATTATTCACACTCATATTTAAAGATTTCAATCATGCCCCCCCCCCTTTCCCCTTCCATTTTCCATGCTGTTTTCCAAGTCTCTTCTGATATGTTTTATCTCTCAGATACTGCTTCATTTTTGTTCCCTTGCTCTATCTTATAAATATTTTTTTTGCAAATAAGGTATTCAGAACTGGACATTGTATTATGAATGGTTTGAGGTCATGCCCCCCCTGTTCTTGACCTTTAATTCCTACTGAAAATACTGCCCTTCCAATCCTTATTCACATCCGTATTTAAAGGTATCATTTATGCCCCCCTTTCCCTTCCATCCACCATGCTCTATCCCAAGTCCAAGTTGCCTCGTTCTTTCTTATAAATATCTTTTTGTAAACAAGGCATTCAGAACTGGACATGGTATTCTGAATGGTTTGAGGTCATGCTCCCCTCTGTTCTTGACCTTTAATTCCTACTGAAAATACTGCCCTTCCAATCCTTATTCACACCCATTTTTAAAGGTTTCAGTCATGCCCCCCTATCCTTTCCATCCACCATGCTCTATCCTAGGTTCAAGTTGCCTCATTCTTTCTTATAAATATCTTTTTGTAAACAAGGTCTTCAGAACTGGACATGGTATGCAGAATGGTTTGAGGTCATGCCCCCCCTGTTCTTGACCTTTAATTCCTACTGAAAATACTTCCCTTCCGATCCTTATTCAGACCCGTATTTAAAGGTTTCATTTATGCCCCCTTTCCCTTCCATCCACCATGCTCTATCCCAAGTCCAAGTTGCCTCGTTCTTTCTTATAAATATCTTTTTGTAAACAAGGCCTTCAGAACTGGACATGGTATTCTGAATGGTTTGAGGTCATGCTCCCCCCTGTTCTTGACCTTTAATTCCTACTGAAAATACTGCCCTTCCGAGCCTTAATCACACCCATATTTAAAGGTTTCAATCATGCCCCCCTTTACCTTCCATCCACCATGCTTTATCCCAAGTCCAAGTTGCCTAGTTCTTTCTTATAAATATCTTTTTGTAAACAAGGTCTTCAGAACTGGACATGGCATTCTGAATGGTTGGAGGTCATGCCCCCCTGTTCTTGACCTTAGCTTCCTATCGATAACATTGCCCTCCTGAGCCTTATTCAAACCCGTATTCAAGGGTTTCAATCATGTCTCCCCTTTTCCTTTCTGTCCTCCACGCTCTTCTCCAAGTCCAAGCTGTCTAGTTCTTCCTTATAAATATCATTTTGTAAATGAGGTCTCCAGAACTGGACACCATATTCTAAACAGTAGGAGGTCATGCCCCCCTGTTCTTGACCTTAGCTTCCTATCGAAAACATTGCCCTCCTGAGCTTTATTTAAACCCGTATTCAAGGGTTTCAATCATGTCTCCGCTTTTCCTTTCTGTCCTCCATGGTCTTCTCCAAGTCCAAGCCGTCTAGTTCTTTCTTATAAATATCATTTTGTAAATGAGGTCTCCAGAACTGGACACCATATTCTAAACAGTAGGAGGTCATGCCCCCCTGTTCTTGACCTTAGCTTCCTACTAAAAACATTGCCCTCCTGAGCCTTATTCACACCCGTATTCAAGGGTTTCAATCATGCCATCCCTTTCTCTTCCATCCTTCACGTTCTTCTCCAAGTCCAAGCTACCTCGTTCTTTCTTACAAATCTCATTTTGCAAATGTGATCTACAAAAACTAAACACGGTATACTAAACTAGTCCCAACTAAAGCTCGATATAGTGGAGTCATTATGCAACGGTGAAAAATGCAAACAACTAATCCTCATAAGAGAAAAGCACATGCTGAGATCTTGCTGGAAGGTCCAGGATATCCCTCATAACACCTCTGGAGCTGTATTTTCTAAGCCTGTACCCCCCCCCCCCCTTAGAAATACTGTGTTGGATAGTGTACACACAACGCCTGTATGTTTACATTGTAAATAAAATAACAGCCCATGTGGAGGCTCTGCACATTCTTTTACTTTCACATGAAATGCCGCACACATCAAAGATTCGGCAGGCTTGTTTTCCTTTTTTTTTTTTTCCTTTCCTAATTGCTTGCATAACAGATCTCCTTTCATCAGGACGCTGAACTACTGTCCAGGGCACTGCCTGGAAGCTCTGGATAGTGGAGAAGCTTCGCTGCTCGTGGAAGTGCATCACCGTGACGCAGGCTGCGTGAAAGCGAGTTACTACAGAATCTCTATTTACAATCAGCACACTTTTATTGGCAGGAGAGCTTTACGGCTCAATCCACCTGCATTTCCTGAAGGCAGCCAAGAAAAACAATGCACAAGAGTACATTACCACACTGGCTTGGGAGATTGTAAGCGAGTAAGAGCCATTGCAAAAGTTCAGCATTCCAGACATTCCCCTAAATTAGTGCAAAAGTCCTCTCGGATTTCTAGCGCTTCTAGTACGGTTGTCAATGCTCTTGTGTCTCCTGCATCCCCTTCGTTGTATCCATGACCCATCGGAGGGCTAGCTTTGCCATGGATCTGCCTGTCAGCACGCAACTCAGCAACTGCATCGGACTTTCAGCAGGAGCTTCTCAAAGACTTGGCCCCCTTTCTTCAGCGTGTTTGAGTGGGCAGCCAAGGGGCCCCCATTGGGCGATGGGCCATCCTTTCTCTGCAAGCATGCCAAGCCAATCTGGCCCCCAGTGGGCGATGGGCCATATTTTCTCTGCAAGCATGTCAAGCCAATCACTACAGATGCATGCCAAGGACTAGAGCTCCACGAGCAACTGTTGATTGCCCAACCAATTGTTTTTCATTTCAGGCAATCAATCCTGCAGAGTTCCCAACCCGATCGCTAAAATATCACCCAAGCTGCTAAGGATTTTTCAATGTTTTTTAAATCGGTAACTTTCGTTAAAATAAGACCCAGTGGTCCCTCCATGGAAGTCCATATTCAGGGATTTCCTGTTACAGGGTGACAACTGTCTGTTTCTGTCTCAATTGCATTCCTCGGTTGTCACCATGTTACCTGCACTTCAAGTGTTGACTATTTCTAGTGTGGACTATAAGTGGTCATACTGATGCACATTGGGCCATAGTCACCATCCAAGTGGTGACTGTCACCAGGACCGAAAGGGAGGGAATATCCTACATTCTGACAAAAAGAGAGAAATCTTTCAATGGAGGAGACCTGTTCCTAGTGACAACTAAGAGAGTATTTTCCTTACATTGGAAGTATCTTCTCTCACTTCCTGTTGAGTCTAGGAGACAGGAAGCCACAGGAAATATTTAAATGGGGGACATATATTCCTGGGGAGAATTAAGAGAGCACTTTTCTTACTTTGGAGATATGTTATCTCATTTCTTGTTGAATCTAGAGGACAGAGAGCCAAGGGAAATCTTTAAATGGGGACACCTGCTCCTGTTGATAACTAAGAGAGTATTTTTCATACACTGGAGGAATTTTCTCTCAGTTCCTGTTGAGGAAGTGAAGGGAAATTTTTCAATGGTGACACCTGTTCTTGGTGACAATTAAAAGAGTATTTTCCTTACATTACAGGAATTTTCTCTCCCTTCCCATTGAGTCTAGAGGACAGGAAGTGAATGGAAATCTTTCAATGGGGACATCTGCTCCTGGTGATAACTAAGAGAGTATTTTCCTTACATTGGAGGAATTTTCTCTCGGTTCCTGCTAAGTCTAGAGGACAGGAAGTGAATGCAAATCTTTCAATGGGGACACCTGCTCCTGGTGATAACTGATAATATTTTCCATACATTGGAGGAATTTTCTCTCAGTTCCTGTTGAGTCTAGAGGACAGGAAGTGAGGGGAAATTTTTCAATGGTGACACCTGTTCTTGGTGACAATTAAAAGAGTATTTTCCTTACATTACAGGAATTTTCTCTCCCTTCCCGTTGAGTCTAGAGGACAGGAAGTGAATGGAAATCTTTCAATGGGGACATCTGCTCCTGGTGATAACTAAGAGAGCATTGTCCTTACATTGGAGGAATTTTCTCTTTGTTTACTGCTAAGTCTAGAGGACAGGAAGTGAATGGAAATCTTTCAATGGGGACACCTGCTCCTGGTGATAACTGATAATATTTTCCTTACATTGGAGGAATTTTCTCTCAGTTCCTGTTGAGTCTAGAGGACAGGAAGTGAAGGGAAATTTTTCATTGGGGACATCTGTTCTTGGTGACAATTAAGAGTATTTTCCTTACATTACAGGAATTTTGAGTCTAGATCACAGGAAGCCAAGGGAAATCTCCCCAATGGGACACAGACAGCAAAAAAAAATTTAAAAAATAGTTTTTAACCCTTTCCTGCGCTATTCAAAAATAATTTCATAACGTTTCAGATATGTTAAGGTGGGTTTCACACCTAAGAGTTGCACTAATTGCCTTACCAATAAAACGCACCTTTTACCCTGCACTACCGCCAACGCACTTCATTTAGAATGGCAACCCAAACACACAAATACAGGAGCTGGCAATGGCCCCACGCTATAGCACCCCACAAAGCACATGCCACGCACTGCAATAATGGCACAAGTATGTCTGCATCCTCAACTGGGGAGCTTCGGCAGCCCATCCATAATAAAAAAACAGAGGCGTCACAACTGAGGTCATATATAGTACATTCACATCAGTCCCTGCCCTCCGGGAGTTTACAATAAAAGGTCCCTGTCTCACTTACTAAGGCCAATTTAGACAGGTGCCGGTTATCCTACTGGCATGTGTTTGGAGTGTGGGAGAACATACAAGCTCCATGCAGCTAGGGTCTAGTTTTAATTAAAGACCCTAGTGCTGCAAGGCAGGAGTGCTGACCACAGTGCCACTGTACGGTTTGTATAGAATTTCACTATTTATATTTCATTTTTGCCTGGAATTGGGCTTTAACTGTGGGAGAATACCAACGCAAGCGCAGGGAGAACATGAAAACGTCTTGCAGGTAGGGTATAGTTAGAATGGTTCTGCAAGGCAGGAGTGCCAACCTCTAAGCCACTGCACTACCCATGAATAGAATTTGTAATATTGAATTTTCATTTTTGCCTAGAGTTACATTTTAACCCGGTAATTGCGTTAACTTGACTCGAAGAGCGTGAAGGGGCTCACCAATTGAAAGATTAGGGTTGATCCAAAGTTGCCCGTGTAGCTCTGCCCAAATGTACCACCTACCCATTTTTTGGTTTCATCTTGCTAATCAAAAAGTAGTAGTTGCTGATGGGTTGCCTCCAAGTCAGAGGGGACTAACTTCTTTCCTCCCTTCCTCCAACAGCTCATGAGCTCACCCAAATGCGATCTAAACCCAAAGTTACCCAAAACATGTCACCTACCCATTTTTTTTATCCCGCTAATCAAAAAGTAGTAGTTTATCACTGGTAGCTTCCCAGTCCAAGGCAACTAACCTACAACCTATGCCATAACTGCCAGTGGCATCTGTCCTCCTTCCCCCAACAGGAGCTCCAGAATTGACACAAGTGTGTCCTAAATCCAAAGTTAACTCTTCCTAACTATGCCAACCACCCAAACAGTAGTAGTAGTAGAATAGTAGCCCCCCCCCCCCCCCCCCCCCAGCTAGAGGTGACTAATCTGCCATCACTGCCAGGGACATCAGTCTTCCTTACCCCAACAGGAGCTCCAAAATTGACCCAAATGCATCCTAAGTCCAAAGTTAGCTCTTCCTAAAATGCCAACCATCCAAAAAATTTGTAGTAGTAGAACAGTAGCCCCCCAGTCAGAGGTGACTAACCTGCCATCACTACCAGGGGCATCTGTCCTGCCTCTAGCAACAGGAGCTTGTGAATTGGCCCAAATACATTTCAAATCCAAAGCCACCCAAACATGCCACCTATCCATTTTTTTTTCATCCAGCTAACCAAAAAGTAGTAGTTGTTGAATGGTAGCCTCCCAATCCAAGGTGACTAACCTGTGATCACTTCTGGGGACATCTGTCTTCCTTCCCCCAAAAGGGGCTTGTAAATTGACCCAAATGCATTTTAAATCTAAAGTTGCCCCAACTATGCCTCCAACCCATTTTTTTTTAGCCTGCTAACCAAAAAGTTGAAGGTGCTGACGGTTAGCCACCCAACCAATGATGACTAACTTGCAATCACTGGAGATTTGTCCTTCCTCCCAAAACAGAGGCTTGCAAGTTGTCCCGAATGTGTTCCAAGTCCAAAGTCATCTAAACATGCCACACACCACTTTTTATCCTTCTAACCAAAAAAGTAGTAGTTGCTGACTGGTAGCCTCCCAGTCCAAGGTGACTAACGCACAATCACTAATGGGGTCATCTGTCCTCTTTCTCCTAACAGGGGCTCACAAGTTTACAATGCATCCTAAATCCTAAATTGCCCATGTAGTTCTGCCCAAACATGCCAACCACCCACCCACCAAAAATTGTAGTAGTTGCAGTAGTAGTAGAATGGTAGCCTCCCAGTCTGGAGAGACTGACCTGCAATCACTAATGGGAACATCTGTCCTCTTTTCCCTAACAGGACCTTACAAGTTGACCCCAACGCTCTGCCCAAACATGCCAACCACCCAAAAAAGTAGTAGTAGAATGGTAGCCTCCCAGCCAGAGACATCTAACCTGAGATCACTCCCAGGGACAATTGTCCTCTTTACCCCAACAGAGGCTCAAAAAATTAAGTGTGTGCTAAATTCAAATTTGCCCTTGTAGCTATGCCTAAACATGTCAACTACCCAAAAAAGTAGTAGCAGTAAAATGGTAGACTCCCAGCCAGAGGTGGCTAATCTGTGCTCACCAATGGGGACACATGTCCTCTTTCTCCTAACAGGACTCACAAGTTGACCCAAATGCATCCTTAACCCAAAGTCATGTATGTAGCTTTGCAAAAACATGCCACCTACCCCTTTTTTCATTCAGCTAATCAAAAAAGTAGTAGTAGACTGGTAGCCTCCCAGCCAGAGGGGGCTAACCTAAGATCACTATCGGTGGCTCACAAATTGACCCTAAATGTGTCCTAAATCTAAAGTCACCCATGTTGATCTGCCCAAACATTCTACCCAACATTCCAAAAAAGTAGCAGTATTAGTAGTAGTAGAATGGTAGCCTCCCATGGTGAGGTGACTAACCTGCGATCAGTAATGGGGGCAGCTGTCCTATTTCCCATAATGAGTTCAAAAGTTGACCCAATTGCTTCCTAAATTCAAAGTCACCCCTGTAGCTCTGCCAAAATATGCCAAATGCCCAACAAAAAAAGTAGTAGTAGAATGGTAGCCTCCCAGTCGGAGGAGACTAACCTGCGATCACTGCAAGGGACATGAGTTCTCCTCCCAACAAGAGCTTCAGAATTTACCCATGTATGTCCTAAATTCAAAGTTGCCCTGGTAACTATGCTTAAACATATTAACCACCCAAAAAAGTAGTAGCAGTAAAATGGTAGCCTCCCAGCCAGAGGTGACTAACCTGCAATCATTGCCGGAGGCATCTGTCCTGCTTCTCCCAACAAGAGCTCCAGAATTTACCCAGGTGTGTCCTAAATCCAAAGTTTCCCCAGTATCTCTGCACCAAACCTGCCAACCACCCAAAAGCAGTAGTAGTAGAATGGTAGCTTCCCAGTCCGAGGCAACTAACCTGCAATGATTAATGGGGACATATGTCCTCCTTCCTTCAACAGAGGCTCATGAGTTCACCCAAATACATCCTAAATCCAAACTCAACCATGTAGTTCTACCCAAACATGCCAACCACCCACGCACCAAACAAAAAGTAGGAATAGTAGTAGAACGGTAGTTTCCCAGCCAGAGGTGACTAACCTGCTGTCCCTGCCTTGGGTCATCTCTCCTCCTTCCTTCAACAGAGGCTCACAAACCAACCCAAATGCATCCTAAATCCAAAATCAACAATGTAGCTATGTCCAAACATGCCATCCACGCACCAAAAAAAATTAGTAGAATAGTAGCCACCCAGCCAGAGGAGACTAAACCGCCATCACTGCCAGGGGCATCTGTCCTCCTTCCTCCAACAGGAGCTCCAGAATTGGCCCAAGTGTGTCCTAAATCCAATGTTAGCTCTTCCCAAATATGCCAATCACCCAAAAAAAGTAGCAATAGAATTGTAGCCTCCCAGCCAGAGGTGACTTACCTACAATGACTGCTGGGAACATCTGTCCTACTTCCTTCAACAGAGGCTCACAAGTTTACCCAAATGCATCCTAAATCCAAAATCAATCATGTAGCTATGTCCAAACATGCCAACCACCCACCCACCAAAAAAAGTAGTAGTAGAATAGTAGCTTCTCAGCCAGAGGTGACTAACCTGCCACGACTGCCAGGGGCATCTGACCTCCCTCCCCCAACAAGAGCTCCAGAATTGACCCAAATGCATCCTAAGTCCAAAGTTAGCTCTTCATAAAATGCCAGCCAACCAAAAATTTTGTAGTAGTAAAATAGTAGCCCCCCAGCCAGAGGTGACTAACCTGCCATCACTGCCTGGGGCATCTATCCTCCTTCCCCCAACAGGAGCTCCAGAATTGACACAATGGTGTCCTAAATCCAAAGTTAACTCTTCCTAACCATGCCAACCACCCAAAAAGTAGTAGTAGTAGAATAGTAGCCCCCCCTTTAGCCAGAGGTAACTAACCTGCCATCACTACCAGGGGCATCTGTCCTCCTACCCTCAACAGGAGCACCAGAACTGACCCAACGTTAGCTCTTTCTAAACATGCCAACCATCCAAAAAAGTAGTAGTAGTAGAATAGTAGCCCCACAGCAAGAGGTAACTAACCTGCCATCACTGCCAGGGGCATCTATCCTCCTTCCCCCAACAGGAGCTCCAGAATTGACCCAAGTGTGTCCTAAATCCAGAGGTAACTCTTCCTAACCATGCCAACCACCCAAAAAGTAGTAGTAGTAGTAGTAGAATAGTAGCTCCCCAGCCAGAGGTAACTAACCTGCCATCACTGCCAGGGGCATCTGTCCTCCTTCCCCCAACAGGAGCTCAAGAACTGACCCAACATTAGCTCTTCCTAAACATGCCAACCATTCAGAAAAGTAGTAGTAGTAGTAAAATAATAGCCCCCCCAGCAAGAGGTGACTAACCTGCCATCACTGCCAGGGGCATCTATCCTCCTTTCCCCAACAGGAGCTCAAGAACTGACCCAACATTAGCTCTTTCTAAACATGCTAACCATCCAAAAAAGTAGTAGTAGTAGAATAGTAGCCCCCCCCAGCAAGAGGTGACTAACCTGCCATCACTGCCAGGGGTATCTGTCCTCCTTCCCCCAACAGGAGCTCCAGAATTGACCCAAGTGTGTCCTAAATCCAGAGGTAACTCTTCCTAACCATGCCAACCACCCAAAAAGTAGTAGAAGTAGTAGTAGAATAGTAGCCCCCCAGCCAGAGGTAACTAACCTGCCATCACTGCCAGGGGCATCTGTCCTCCTTCCCCCAACAGGAGCTCAAGAACTGACCCAACATTAGCTCTTCCTAAACATGCCAACCATTCAGAAAAGTAGTAGTAGTAGTAGTAGAATAGTAGCCCCCCCCCCCCCCCAGCAAGAGGTGACTAACCTGCCATCACTGCCAGGGGCATCTATCCTCCTTCCCCCAACAGGAGCTCCAGAATTGACCCAAGTGTGTCCTAAATCCAGAGTCAACTCTTCCTAACCATGCCAACCACCCAAAAAGTAGTAGTAGTAGAATAGTAGCCCCCCAGCCAGAGATAACTAACCTGCCATCACTGCCAGTGGCATCTGTTCTCCTTCCCCCAACAGGAGCTCAAGAACTGACCCAACATTAGCTCTTCCTAAACATGCCAACCATTCAGAAAAGTAGTAGTAGTAGTAGTAGAATAGTAGCCCCCCAGCCAGAGGTAACTAGCCTGCCATCACTACCAGGGGCATCTATCCTCCTTCCCCAAACAGGAGCTCCAGAATTGACCCAAGTGTGTCCTAAATCCAGAGTTAACTCTTCCTAACCATGCCAACCACCCAAAAAGTAGTAGTGGTAGAACAGTAGCCCCCCAGTCAGAAGTGCCTAACCTGCCATCACTACCAGGGGCATCTGTCCTCCTTCCCCAAACTGGAGCTCCAGAATTGACCCAATTGTGTCCTAAATCCAGACGTAACTCTTCCTAACCATGCCAACCACCCAAAAAGTAGTAGTAGTAGTAGTAGAATAGTAGCCCCCCCAGTCAGAAGTGCCTAACCTGCCATCACTGCCAGGGGCATCTGTCCTCCTTCCCCCAACAGAGGCTCAAGACTTGACCCAATGTTAGCTCTTCACAAACATGCCAAGCACCCAAAACAAATAAATAAATAAAAGTAGTGGTAGAATGGTAGCCTCCCAGCCAGAGGTGACTAACCTCCCATCACTTCCAGGGGCATCTGACCTCCTTCCTCCAACAGGAGCTCCAAAATTGACACAAGTGTGTCCTAAATCCAAAGTTAGCTCTTCCCAAACATGCCAATCATCCCCCTCCCCCCCCCCCAAAAAAAAAAAAGTAGTAGTAGAGTGGTAGCCTCCCAGCCAGAAGCGACTTACCTGCAACGACTGCCGGGGACATCTGTCCTCCTTCGGCTCTCAGCCAAACTTCTAAGGTGAAGGTGTCCCTGGGCAGCTCGGTGCCGGTGGCATTGAGCCTCAGCTGGTCCCCCCGTCCGGTGAAATAGAGGGCAGCCCCCGGGGCTTGTGGGCTAGCCTCCCGCTGGTGGCTCCTCAGGTGTCCGCCGGCGGAGCGGCGCCCCCGGGCTAGGCTGGTGGCGCAGGAGCCCTCCTGGGCACTGCGGAGGCTGCGACTCTTCCGCACCGTCCTCCGGGCTCGCTGGAGGCTCTCGTCCATGCCGCACTTGGTGGCACCGCCGGCCACGGCTGCGGAGAGGAGCCCGACAGCAGGCAGCAGCCAACGCCACAGCAGCATCTCCGGCAGCGGTCCCCCCCCTGCTGCCCTGGAGCTTCTCCCGATCGGCCAGCTTTAGGCTCTCCTTCCTTTTTTTTTTTTTGGATGGGGTGGGGGGGGGGGGGGGGGGGGCACTTGACCTTTTTTTTTCTTTCTTTCTTTTTTTTCTTTTTTGATCAGTTGGGTCTCTTCATCCAATATTTGGACCAATTTCCCTTTTTTTGCCCCTTTCTTTCTTTTTTTTTTTTTTAGGTAAATACAACAGAAACTTATCCACTCCAAGCCAATCTCACCATTTAAAGGATCATGTCCACCGACCCCCCACCCAACCCCCCCACCCTGGCCCCCCCACCTTTTTTTTTTTTTCTTCTCTTAAAGGATGCTCAAGCTGAACATTTTTTTTTAGCCTTCTTTATAACAGAAGCTTGAAGCCCACACTGTCCCCTTAGCCCCCTCCTCTCTCCTCCCTTTACAAAATGAAAAGAGAAGCCCCCCTCCTAGGATGAGTAAACACGAATATGCTAATGGACTCCAGGGCAGCTCCACCTTCCCATTCCACCCCCCCCCCCCCCACACTTTTTTTTTTTTACTGAATGATTCCAATTAAACTGCTTGATCAATCAAGGATCCAAGGGTGGGGGGTGCGCAGGAGGAGGAATGCCTTCCTTGGCTTTGGGCAAGTCACTTCTATCCAGCTACTTTGTTACACATGCCACCCATTCAGGTGAAGGAAAGGGGGTTCCCCTGTGCCCTTTTTCTTTGTAGTCCCCCCCCCCCACACTTTTCCATCACTTGCCAGGTCTTCTGCTTTTCTCACCCTTCCACCTCCCTGGTGCAGAGGAACAGCTCCTACTCCAAAGATCCTGCTCTTCATGCCCTTCTCCAGCTATTCAGATCCAGTTTTTGGAAAGTTCTGAGCTTTTTGCCTTATTATTCTTCTGACGTTTCCAGGTCCTGCAAAGTTCCCCCCACCACCACCACCCTATCACAACCCCACCACCACCACCCCTCTTTTTTCTAGGTTTCTGGGGAGTAGCTGATCCAGAATCTGAGCTTTTCCAGGTCCTCTAAAGTTCCCCCCACCACCAGCACCCTACCACAACCCCACCACCGCCCCTGTTTTTCTAGGTTTCTGGGGAGTAGCTAATCCAGAATCTGAGCTTTTCCAGGTCCCGTAAAGTTCCCC